>NW_026556376.1:0-37239 GCF_029017545.1 Prosopis cineraria
ACAATGTTAATATAGTCAGCGCTTGTATATTTTTTGTTTTTTATCAATATCGATTAATTTTCTAGCATTGTTTTTCTCGATATATCTCGTGTAATAAATTAATTTATGAGCGATTTAATTTTTAATATAAAATTAATTTCAATTTCATTTTTTAGTTATAATCCGAACACCCCTTCAGTGGAGGGTGGAGAATGAGAAAATTTCAGGGAAAAAACAATTAAAAAAGAAGTAGTAGTAATCCTTTGAGACTTGAGTCAGGCCCCTGCTTATAAAATATATCCCAGACATGCTAATAGTAATAATCCTTTTATCATAATCATCTTTCGAGGAACACTCCATGCTCTCAGTAAATCATCATATGAATGGCAAAAGAAAAAATAAATCGACATTCAAACTTCAAAATAAGAGCATGGCAATGTTTCCATATGTCCAAGGTCATCATAAATCATTAAGTCTACCCTACCACAGAACCGACCTGATGCCCAGTAAGTAACGTGCAGACTTACCATATAAAGACCGAGACCAAAATTGGGAAGGGAGGGGGGAAAAAAACACCCTCATGATGGGCCAATAGAGCATGTCAGTAGAAGATAAGTTACAATGATCTCAAGATTGCACAAAGGAGCCATATTTAAATACGGCAAAAAAATACGGGGGGGGGGGGGTCTTTAACATAGTTAGGTCCCTGTTTACTTGGTATGTAAGGATTCGCAGTGTTGAATCAAGTGCTTAAAGAGTGGAAAATGAAGTTTCTGCATAAAAACCAACAGATGCCAAATAATCATAAAGCAGCATCAACATACTTGAATACAGTGAGAAGCCAAGCCAGGAGCGCGTAGGCAAAGCCAAGAAGAAACAAACTGCAGCAGTAAGCCATACTACAGAGACAATTCCAATGGCAAGTTTGGAGATTTTCTGAGTTCCACGCTGCATGGATAAGTTACCGTGTTCAGGGCAATTCGGATTTTAACCAACAAAGCAAAAGGAACCATAATAACCCCACTGCTTACGTCGTAGATTAGAATTTGGAACAAGGTAACTGCAGTCAATAGCACAGCATGGGCGGAGAAAGCAACATCATTTGCCGCCACAGGTAGCATCTAAAATAAAGAGACATAAATGTAAAAATATAAAACATCATCGTCAGTTAAATCCTTTGAATACAAGGTTTAATCAACTTGATGCTGGCATTCCAACAACATGCAAGATTGCAGCAAACAAAAGCAACACCAACTTCAAACATTTGGATGAACCCCTCAAGATCTAAGGCACTGCTAAACTGACCACCTACTTCTTCATCAAGAGTAATCGTGTTTGGAATTCATAATAACTAAAAGTAATTCCATTTATGGAACTTCAGCAGAATTTGCTCAGAATGGAAATAGCAAAAAGAAAAACAGGGGACTTGTATCTGGGTCATCAGAAGATTAAAAGTAATTTAAACAGGAATTCAACACTCTGGTCCCAAAAGAAGTAGGGGGGGGGGGACACAGGAACCAGTGCTGATTTTTGTCAAAACTAGATATAGGTCATTTGTATCGCAAGGGGCTCAAAATATAAGTTATGATTGTTAGATTTTCGCGATGAATTATTATTACCGTTACTCAAAATATATAAAACGGACCTCTCCAGAACCGTATTCCTCAATATACTGCTTCTGAACAGCGGAACTGAAGTACATAGAGGCGTTGTGGATGAGATAGGAAGAGTGCTTTGTCAGATTCAACAGCACGAAATCAAAGTTGAGCCCCACAACACTGAGAAACACACCAAAAAAATTAAGGAAAAAATATAGCTAGGATTGCAGAGAAAATAGTAGAGAAAGTATAAGGTTGAAGAAGAAGAGAAAATTTTCTCTGGGGGTACCTTTTCCTGCGAAAATTCAAGAAGACTTGAGGGTAGAAGCTGATGGACCAGCAGGAAAAAGCGAACCAACCCAATGCTTGGTACGCGAGTTCGAGTGGAACTGAATTCCAGGAAGCCATGTCTCGCTCTGCACTTTCCCGTTCCTTCGCCGGAGAAGAAGAACAAGAATCTCTGAGATACAGGCGTCCCCTTCGATTCAATCTTAAGGACTACGTGCTGACGTGAAGGGCTTTCTCTCCTATATACAAATAACTTTTCTTGATGCTTGACTAATGGGCATCCACAAGGAAAACCGAAAACCAGATCCTTTCCCAAATTCCAAGCAACGTAATTTTCACTGTCAGTCACACAAGAAGATGATGACCATGGGACGAGGACTCAGCCATCGACTGAATTGCCGGGCATGAAAAGCAGTTTGCTTTTATTTATACTACCAATAGCAGAGGTTAGGAACCTGCTATGCAATCAGCTAGTCCCATACCTGCAATTTGCTTTCATTTGTACTTGCCCTATTTCATTTCATAAAATAAAAGTAAAATAAAACAAACATTCCTGGTCTGGTACACTCTAAACTCCGAAATCTGTTTTTTCACTCCTTGCTGTTAAATGTTTAACCCCGTACCTTATCACTGTAATCTTTAACAATGATCCTTCCCCTTTGGTTTTTTGTTCATTTTTTCATTTAAACCCCACTGGTACATTGAGCCTCTGGCCTCTGTCTCGTTTTGTCAGCTGCATCTCTTCCATATGTTGAGAAATGAGAAGTCATTATTCTCCTTTTATTCGAACAATTACATTTTTAAATAAGGTAGTTTGTTGTTTTTGTGTGAGAAGGTACTTAAATAAAATATAATAAAATTTACTGTTCATGGAACAATAGAGTTAATAGTATTGTGGCCCTGTCAATATTTTTTTTAATTCAATTATTTTTTCTGAACTTTCTTTTCAACATTTTTTGTTATACTCATGTTTTTTCCATTTTAAAAAAAATATTAAAAAATGTTTGACCATAACTACTGACATTTAAAAAAATATATTGTATTTTTATAAAATCATATGTTTAGAAACAAAATAAGGTGTTTATTTTTTTAAGCATGTATAAAAGTAAAAAAAAATGACAAGTTATTATTAAAAATGGCTTTTTTAAAAAAATTCAACAAAAAAAATTCAATGAGCCTTTTCTACTTGTGATTAAAGCCTTTGGCTTAAGAAATTATAAGTCGTAAAGGTGAAAAATAAAGCTTTCATGAAAATAAAAGAATGTCCATATTTTAGCAAGGAGAGAGACTAGATTTATACTTTATATGTCTTGATTTTGTGTTGTGTAAGAATATGGAAACACAATGAATGAGTTTGATCTCATTTTCAGCTATATATTTCATGAGCTTCATTGATTTATTTCAAACTAGTTACCTATAAACCGCTATACTGTATGCAGTTATTAATTATGCATTAGGTAACTAATCTGCATTCATATAAATCTCAATGCCTTTTCCTTCATTTATGTACCATTAGAGTAGTTGAATCTAACCTGTGTAGATTCAAGGTCTAATTATTATATTATTTTCACGGCGATATACTCAAAGTCTCAAACATTTTGTTTGATTGTTGTTTGGAATATTAATACAATAATATGCCTATAATTCAATTCTTTTTTTTTTTTTTTGAATTTTCTAACTGAGACTTTGGTTTGACTTCCATGGGAAAAGTGGCCATGTTCATGTTAGATAAAATTTAACCCAAGCCCACTTAAATATATGGCTAAAAATTTGTTTTGTTGATTTGTTATAAAGTTTTTTTCCTATCTATGAACACTACTAAAATTATACATCACAACAAGATGTATGATGGATAACTTTATTTGTTTTTTTTTTTTTGTGCATAAGTGTTCTCATAATGGAGTCAGTCCTATTCGTTGAGGCAAAATTATACACTAAATGTATGCATCTCCTTAATGGGATTCAAACATTAATTTATCATATTGTGAAAGAGTAACTCATTTTACTTGTGCATATTGAAAGGAAAATATATTGTTAAAAAATTTGATATAGAATCTCTTGTAAATAATTTTAACAACATGTAAATATTTTTTTTGCCAATGAAAATAACAATGTTAAAACATTAAAATGAGACTTTGAAACTTTGTGTAAAGTTAAAGGACTAAAAATATAATATTCCTTATATAAGAGAAAAATAATAAAATATCTTCACAAAATTGATTAAGTATAATAATTAGCATGTATTATGAAATTAGATTATAAGAGATAATATTCCGTTTTAAAAAAAATGAACCAAGTTTTTCTCGTAAAAATACTTTATGAAAGATAATTTAATAAAAATGTGATAAATACTTTTTAAAATTTAAAATTTATTCATAATAAAAGAACAAAGAGACATGTGACAATTTCTCTTGCAATAGAAAAAAAAAGGTGAGAGTACTTAAACATTTTTTTTAGTTTGACAAAGAAGTTTGGTTTGGTCCATCTATATTTAGTTATTTACATGTATTTAAAAAAATGCATGAAGCAGCATTTAGTAAATTAGGAGGTTGCGTTTGCGTGTGCTGTTGTCATTACTCCAATCAAACACTCATTACATGTATTGCGTCTTATCCACTGAAAGAATATGCTGACCAGTTAGCCAAAAAAAAAAAAAAACCGCACAATATATCAGCACCGTCACGTTTTAGATTATTCAGTGGGAGAAATCACCGTTTTTTAAATAATTTGAAATTGATGCGCCAAAGTTAGACTTTGAAATTATCACTCATACTTTAAATTTTGATAATCATATTTCATATTTATGTCACTGTCAAATTTTATCGTATGAACATTACACCCTTGAACATCAATATCAAATTATTTAATCACAATTTTGTTGATGATAGAGCCCAGGTTATACCATTTAAAAAATTAAAAAAATAATTTATATAATAAATAAATTTAAAATTTATAAAACTTAAAATTTATGAAGTAATTTACTTAATTATTTAAAAATTTTTGAAAAGTTGAGGGAATACTCTATAAAATAAATAAGTTCAAGTTTTCAAGATCCATAGTGTTATTGGATTTTAATTTGAAAGATAATTTATTTATTTTATTCAAAAATATTCGAAAGGAGAAAAAAGTCCAAGCATAACTACATCAATATCAGATGGCCTGCCTCTTCGGAGCCATCAAAGGAAAGAACGCGGCTCATCAATTAGTAATTATGACGAATAGTAAGGCCATAATTGTCATGTTAAAAACGGTGCACTTGATTCCTCATTCTTCCAACCTATAGGGTGGTGTGGGGTTGACATTTTTTTTTTAATAGAAAGGCCACGAGATTAACCCGTGCAGACAGACAACTTAAGTCTTATCAGCATATAAAAATATTCATATAATCAGAGGGTGAATCATCAAAAATTTAAACATTTAAATTATCGATAAATGCCAAATGAGCCATCCAGTCAGTGCATTTATTAGCTTATCTGAAAACGTGGTCAAAGGTGATCGTCCAATGCCTCATAATAAGTTCTCTAATATTGTTGATGAAAACAGTAAGATGATGATTAGTGGATAACTCTTTGCATATAAGTATGAGAACCTTTGTAGAGTTTATGTAGACATTGACTTTGCTAAACTTCATTTTCCAACAAATGTTGAGACTTTCTAAGATGTTCATAAGTTCAGTTGCCGTACTTGGTTGATAATTAATATATTTGGTAAAGCCTTTGATCTAGTTTCTTTGATCATTCTTGATGAGACCTCTACAAGAAGCCACACCTTGATTATTAAGAGAGCCATTTATATTAAGTCTAACCCAACTTTTTTTTAGGAGAACACCATTTTGCTTTAGATCTATTACTTTGTTGGGTCAAGAACTTGATTTTAAATTGAAAGTATTGATCATTGTGAATGCTCTAGATGCTAGTGAATGCAATGTCTCTGTCAGGCATGATTTCCTCAGAGTAGATGCATTTGCATCTTTCTTTCCAGACATTGCAACACACATGTCTAAAAAGTCTCTACCAAAAAACATTCCTTGCTTTAGCATTATTCGCATCTTTTTTTACATTTTAAATTATTCAATCTTGTAAGTTGAGAGAGAAGAAAGTGTTCAATTCATATTATTTAACTAGCTTTAGTCATATCTCTTTAGCTTTCTTACAATCTGTAAAGAGATATATAGTTGAGTCAAGAGAATTACAATCAAAAGGACAAATGTAGGGTTGACATTCAAGCAAGGTGTTTTCTTTTGTTAGGGCAAGGCGTGGCGCTTAAGTTTTTTGCACGGATTTCAAACATACATTATCCAAATCTTATTTATGGCTTATAATTGAAATCATTTTTTATATCTTTTGTATTAATAATATTAATATTAATATATGATTAACATTCACTTAAAGCTGAGCCTAATTTGAACCGTGAGGGCTAAGCCCAGCTTCTCTTGAATGACAATCTAACTGTGAGAGGTCTTGCTTATATTTCGTGGGAAATATTTTCTAATATTGAC
Source organism: Prosopis cineraria (assembly GCF_029017545.1). Classification (NCBI taxonomy): domain Eukaryota; kingdom Viridiplantae; phylum Streptophyta; class Magnoliopsida; order Fabales; family Fabaceae; genus Prosopis; species Prosopis cineraria. Next base: position 6,364 of record NW_026556376.1, read on the forward strand.
AGAGCCTATATACTTACCCAAAAAAAAATATATATACATATAATTTTTATACAAACTGATTCTTGATGTTATTTTATTTATTTTTGAAAAATGCTTGCCTGCGGATAAGCTGTCGCAGCCATATATGCTATTAATTTGGGTTAAGGTGCATGCATTTTTACTTATTAGCTGTTCATTGATGAACACCAATATTTTAAATTATTTATTGTAGCAATTTCATCTTCAAAATAATTAAAATACAATATATTTATTCTTAACATTAAATACCCCAATGTTGACCATAAAAAATACTGACCATAAAAAATTATTTATTGTAGCAATTTCATCTTCAATGTTGACCATAAAAAAATGTCACTTGTTATGTTAAGTGAACCCAAATTAAAATACATTTTTGCTACGTTTTAATTATTTTATGAGTGAAATTGTTATAATGTAAATAGTTTATGACAATATATGCTCTTTGAATAATATTTTAAGGACAAAAATGTACCTTAAATTGGATCTACTTGGCATAATAGGTAGCATCTTCTCTCAAATTTAAGTTTCAGTCAACGTTGAGGTATTTAACATTAGAGGCAAATATGTTTTTAATTATTTTAGGAACAAAATTGTTAAGACAAATAGTTTCAAACACCAGATGTTTCTTAGAGAATAGTTTATGAACAAAAATATACCATAAGCCTATTAATTTTAAGAAATTAAGTACTGTTAATGATTTAATTAATCAAAATACTTGGTAAATATATGGTAATAAATTTTATATTATTAATAAAATTAATTTTTATCAGTATTTTTGATAAAAATCATTCAAATTGATAAATTTTATTCTAATTATTTATTTATTTGACGTTGATTTTTAAGTTGCGATTAATTTTCTAAAATATAACTGTTCAATATTATCCATATTTTAATTTTAATATGTTTTGATTTGAATTTAATATTAATATAGTAAATATCACATTATAGATTATAGCAACCTAAATTTAATAGAGTTCATTTTCAAACACAAAAGTGAAAGCTAGCAATTGTTTTAGCCCGTAAGTTTCTGTTAAAAAAATATTACAAAACTAATTGAAAATAGTTAGCGTTAACGTGCAATGCATTACTAAAGTCAACCGGGCCCCTTTTATCGATTTTTAAGATTTTTGGTGGAGTCTAAATCTTAATTTGTATTTTTAATTTATTTGACCTAAACAAATTCGCCAAACATCCATCTGTCCATAGACTCTGAATTTATGGTTGACAATTAAAAAAATTGTTAATAATAAACGAATATAATCTTGCATTTGCCTAATTTGAATTGGTAAGACAATAATTCAGAATTAGGTTGCTAAAATTAAAGACGGTGCATGAGGCAGCATGTTGCTATTTTCTTTTTTTCAACTCCATTGGCAATTTCCTTCCTACGAGAAAGCTTACATTACATGCATGAACACCGCAAGTAATGCTAAATTGCTAATAATGCACCATGTGAAATTGAAATCTCAAAAATTCTGCAAACTTTGTCTTCATTTCTTGTTTTTAAAATAATTTTGCAAACTAATTTTAAAAAAAAATTTCAAGTCAAAAAAATAAAAATATATTCAGTTACGTTAATTTAAAAATACTTTTTATTAAAATAGAAAAATAAAACAGTTATCCAAATAATTTTTATATTTTTTATTTTTAAAAATAAAAAATGAAAGTAATTTTAAAAAAATTAAATTCAAAACAATTACCCAAACAAATTTTTGTATTTTTTATTTTTAAAAATATAAACCAATTTTTGTTTCTTCTCCAAGAAATAACCCATTCCTAGCTTATGGATCTCTTCCTTCTCCCTGCTCCCAACGATCTTCATTCTTCAACATGCTTGCATTATTGGTGGTAATAATAAATGAATAAATAAGATCTTCAACTTGCTCCCTTCACTCTTGTCTTTTTATTTTTTTATTTCTATAAATTATTTATAATTAATTTGTTGAAACTTGAAACAAAAGGTAACTGCAGACCACAGAAAATGTAGCCTGCTGCAGGTCAGTTTTCCCCCCCTCTGGAACCGGTGCATATATTGTTGTAAATAAAAATAAAAATTTATAAAAAAGTTTTGATTTGAAAATAAAAAGGTGACTAAAAATATGATTTAAAAATATAATAAATTACGAAGCACAGTGATAAGTTAAAACAGTTGAAAAAAGCAATATAAAAATATTTTAATTAAAAAATAAATATAATTATGAGGAAAAAAAAGCAATAAAATTTTTTATACGTGAAGCTAGTGCCTAGTACTATACATAGAGGGGGAAGATTTATTTTTTTAAAAAAAAAAAAGCAATAATAAACAGTATGAGGGCAAGTGGGGCTGTGAAATGAGTTGCAAGCCAATGAATGAATGTGGAATTTTTTTTTTTGAAAAAAAAAGAGCTAAATGCTGTGTTTTATTTATTTAGTTTTATTGTTATTGTTGTTGTAATCGAATGGAAGTGTTGTTTTTATTGGAGGACATGCGATCCCGGAAGGATTACTTGTATTTATATATTTTGATTTGATTTTATTAACAGAAACCAATGGCATCTTTTTTGTCTCGGCTCTTTTCTGAAACCAATGGCATCATTCGTCAATATCGATAATCTTGTACATCATTTGATATGTTGGAATTGACACAGGGGACGTGAAAGTAATTGAAACTCTAAAATTTACTTGTTTGATATGCAGAAACCTAATTCTCCAAGGAACCAAATAAATAAAGATAAAATTTTATCTTTCTTCTATCACCATACTAAACATTTATTATTTCATTTTCACTTTTATTTCTATCAAAAACTCTCTTCCTTGCACCAAATTCTTCCATCGGTTTTCACTGTTTAATTGTTCAAGCTAAGAATGTTTGGACACTAATTTTTTTTTGTATTGGCAAAAAAAAAGTAATTTTTCCTTTTTTATTCGTGCTGGCCAAAGAGATTTTTTAAGTGATTTGGGCCCTATTTGTTGTTTGTTTTCTATTGATTCGTCAGAGAATTATTTTCTTAATTGTACAGTGGGCCCGTTTTCCCAATATTTTGTTTTTTTACTCCCGCTCATTGTCAAGATATTTTTATTATTAGTTCTACGAAAGAAAGAAAAACAAGATATTTTTATTAGTTTGTTATGGTTGGTTGTGGGGCCCTTTTCTTGATCGGGAATCATTGCATGCTTTAGCTTTCGTCCTTTTCTTTTCGCGACCTTCCTTTGCCTTCGGCTGCCTGTTAGGCTGTTAGCAGAGTTTACTTTGAAGGAAATTTCATAAATTGTCTTGCATATTGGAAAACAACTACGATTATAATATACTTCCTCGATTTGAAACTATAAATTTTCTTTTAAAAGTTAAAATTTAAAATATAAAATATTTTAATCTTTTAAAATATAATTATTATTTTTTATCAAAAGTATTCCTATTAATAAATATATATATTTATTGTAGGGTATTTGATAGGAGTAAATATGAAAAAATAAAGTTAGTTTGAAAGTAAGTAACTACTTTATTGGGAGTAAAATTGAGTTAAAAATGTCTTATATTTTTAAATGGAGGGAGTAAATTATTCTTAATTAATTTATATTTTTTTAAAAAAATTGGTTAAAATTTTAATTTTTTTTTAATTTTTTTACATCTTTTCAGTGGTACTCTCAAATAAAATAAATATAACATTTGATTGTTCAAAATAATTTCATTGATTATTGAATAAAATAAGAGTATAATTAAAAAAAATTATACACCAACACCCTATATTTTGAATCAAGTAAAGTTATTTTTAACAAATGACTTATGTTTTATAGTTTCTAAAAATTATCTTACATAACTTGATGGGGGGACTGTTATTAAGAGATCATTCTTCCCTATACTCTTGTTTGCAAGAGTAATAGTAAGTGCTTATTTGCGATTTAATTTAGTTAGGTTAAACTGTAATTTGCAGGCTTGGAAGCTATTTAGGCATAAAAAAAAATGTGTCTTGATAAGAGTAGTTGGCAAATTAGCTTTTTTCCCGCAACTATAGTTAAATCAGAAGCTAGAATTTAAAACTTTTATATTAATTACTTTGAAATCTAGTCATTAACAGTATTTAATGCATTTTAAATTTATCAAATGACCAATTATCCTTCCACATTTTCTTTTGAAATTTGATTTTTTATTATTTATAAATTTAACATTTTTATTATTTGTATATATATATATATCATCTAATTAAGTTTTTAATATTTAAAAATATCTTTTACATTAATACATTAACTCTTTTATTTTTATAATTATAATTTTATTTTTAATATTTTTTTTTAAATTTATCAAATTGCATGCATGTGTCTGTGAGAGAAAGAGAAACATACAACTCATGTCCTTTTAATTTTTTGAGAAAATTAATCTTTTAATCCTTATAGTTTGGACTTAATTGTAATTTAATTTTTAAAATTTTGACTCAATTATAAATACATTTTTGAACTTTGCCCCTTGTAATTTAGGCTTTAAAGTTTGAACCTCTTAAATATTGTTCTTATATTTTAAAAAATAAAATTATAAAAATTAAAATATTTTAAAATTTATTGCTAATATTTTAAATTAAACCCTTTTAATCTTTATAAATATTAAAAATTTCAATATTTATAATTTTATTTTTAAAAATATAAGGATCAATATTTAAAATGTTGAAACTTCAGGGATTAAATTGCAAGAGGTAAAGTTTAGAGACTGATTTATAATTAAGTTAAAATTTTAGGGACTGAGTTATAATAAATTAAAATTAAGAGATTGGGTTATAACTGAATTAAAACTATAAGGACCAAATAATTTTTTTTAATCAGCCCAGGTTTTTTTAGTTATTATATATTTAAACTTGCTTTTTAATTATATCATTCAAGTAAGTTTTAGTTTATTAAATTGACTTTTTATAAAAGAGTATTCAAACACAAATTATTTTACAATGATTGACTGTTAAGTTTTAACCCAATTTTAATTTGTAAATCATAGCTTATGTAAAATGTAATTCTGCAAACGTCAATCCAAATAAGCTCTTAGTCAAGATTAGATGTTGACTGATGTTAAGCTACCAAACATGCACAAGAACTTTCTTTGATTAGACGTTAGATTAACTGATAAAAAGAATTAGTCTTTCATAATATGATAATCAAGATCAAAATTTTTGCTATCAGAGGCGGTTAAATTTGTATCCGTCTCAACTTCCAAGAAACTACTTCAAGTAAAATAATGCATGTGTGTAGACAAAATATAAAAAGAGATTGCCAAAAAAAATTTTCCTCTCATCAATTCTAAGAAATTAAACAATAATTATATTCATATATAATCCTTTTCATCCTTTTTTAAATACAAGACCACCGATAACCGTGCAACAAAAAGATGCTAGGTGAAGTCCAGACGCAAAAGGATGCGACATTTTGGCGGTGGATTATCAAAAGTTAAAATATTGACATTGTTGTTCAAAACTTGAAGAGCAAATCAATTCACACATTTATTGAATTCTCTAGACACATGACTAAAGATAATAACTCAGTCCTTTATGGTGAGGCATATGATCTTCATTATAGTTTTTGTTGAGATGATGGTTTGGATTATGGTAATGCTGAACAAATGTCAAAGCTTTAAGGGAGTCAAAGTAAAGACTAACATAGGTGAATTTGTTCCTCCAACAAAGATTGAGGCCCTTGAAGATGCCCAAGAGCTTAATGGCAATGCTGGGATGATAACTAAGGTATTTTGTAAACCTTTTTATCTAGTTACCTTAGTCATCGCAGATGAAACCACCATATGTTGTAGCTCCATTAGTAAAGACATAACCATCGATGTCCAACCTAAGCCAACTAGGTTCGGGTGGAATTTATCTAGCTAAAGATCTGTCACGGTGTAAATGCACATTTCTGAGTTGGGATCGAAAATAAAGGTCACTTACTCATTTATGATGTCTTAGGTGTAAGTGAAGATGATATCTTTATCAAGAATGCGTTTTTCTAAATATATATAATCACAACAATCTTTCCAAATGTTCCAACACATGTGGGGCAAGAGTTTATTCCAAGGGATTCTTCTAATATTTGGACTTCCAACATTATTTTTTGCATTTCAAAGTATCCAATTCTGCAAGGCAAGAAAAAAAGAAAGTGTTAAATTTGTAGTACTTTAACCCCCTTGACTTAGTGTAATCATGCAAAATGTGGATGGAGGAGTCAAGAGAATTGCAACCAAAAGGACAAGCTCTTATGAAAGGATTCGTATCGTCAACATTGACAAATTTAGTATTGTGGCAATCCCATGTTGCTTTTTAAAGAAAGAACTTAATATCTTTCTTAAGTAGGCTATTTCCATATTGTAGTCCAAGTTTTAGAATTGGTATTTCCACCATGGTTCTCAATAGCTTTATACACGAACTTGATAGAGAAGTTATCATTAAAAGAAGCTCTCCAAACAAGAATATCATTATCTTCATGAGAGTTAGGAGGTTAAACCAATAAAATGGAGCTAACCACGTCAGGATGAAGATAACAATTTATTTTTTTCGATATTCCATCCACTTGTAGTTGAGCAAAGATTCGAGACTCTAGCATTAGCTTTAGGAGATGCGTAAGTAACAAGAGGCTTAGATAGAGGTGACCACTTATCGTTTCAAAAGGATATTTGATCTTCCTTGCTCACTTTCCAACCAATATGAACTTTAAAAATATCCCAAACTTTACAAACACTAATCTACATGTAAGAGGAGGGACTATTTTTGCAAACCAAAGGGACAGTGGCTTTAATGCATTTATATTTATTGCGAAGGATCTGAACCCAAAGACAATTAGATTTTGTAATAATATCCTGGTAGAGTTTCATGATATAAGCAATATTTGGTTTTTGATTTACTTGAAACCAAGGCCAACCCATTTCTTTTCCTCAGTAACGCTATCCCAAGAAACAAGATAAAGATTTTTTAGTTCCATTGGAGGAGTCCCAAGGATGCTGATGTGTTGTTATTTTTATTACATCGCCACACCTATTAATGATAGTTAAGTTTTTGTTTAAAAACATTAATTATATAGCAATTTATTTAGGATTATATAACAATTTTGCTTCTAAACTATAGATCTAGAAGTATTCAAAATTTTAAACTCATTTTTTTATATAATGTTTTATTGTTTCCTATCAACGTTTAAAAATAGAATACTATTACTCTTACTATTAACAAAAGTTAATTTTAACTATTGATTGATAAAAAAATTATAAAAAAATCAAATAAAAATATAAAGTATTTTCTCTAATTTTTGAATTTTTTTATAATTTTTATTTAAATAAATATAAAATAAAAAAGGGTCCAGATCTCATCACTAAAGAGGCTATGAATCTCTGACCTGCTAGGAGCAAAAGTAAATAAACTTGATTCCCAGAGAAGGAGCCATGGACCAAGTGGGCAAATTATTCTCCAACTTGGGCAATAATTGGTTCATTATTCGGGGATTCTCGATCTGGGCGACGAAATTCCATATCCCAACTTTATTTTTAACCCAAAATCTCTGTGTTAATTTTATTCACGAAATTTTAAAGAAAAATTAAAACTCAAATTACAAACTAAATTAAATAATATTGCAAATTTTCGGAATTGTACAAGTAATTTCTCATGAAAAAGATAAATATTAAAATTATGTTCATAAATAAAATTAGGATATAGAGCTACAAATATGCGAGAATTCCATGGGTTGAATAAATAATCTTATAAAATTTAATTTTTAAAATTTTGTAATTTTTGTTTAAAAAATTGTATTTTTAAATTAAATTGGGAAACCAAGTTAATTGTAAATCAAAATACAAAGAGCTGCAAATTTCAGAAAGTAAACTACAAAATTGTGAGTTTAAATTTTTGTCAAAAAAGTAATTAAGGACTAAAGGACTTCCTTTATATATTAGAATTTGTTGGGATTTTAGTGGATAAAATTGTTCCTTTAAAAATTAAGTTTAATTCTTTCCTTTAAAAAAGTTTATTACTAATACTACTACTACTAATAGCAATAATAATAAAACCATCCATTTACTTAGTTCTATCATAACTAATTTTTCAATCAAATCTCAACACCTGACTCTTTTTCTCAATTTACATTTTCTCAATTTTTGATTGTAAATATATAAAAATAAGTTTTAATAAAGTTCGGAACAAGTTCTCTATTACTGGTTTGTTTAATTTAAATAATTTAAGTATATATTGCATCTATATTAATAAACTCACTTTAATGATAATTATTTTATTAATTAATTAATTTTAGTTCCAAGTAAATTTATTTTTTATTTGTTTTCATCCAATTTTAGTAAATAAACACTTCCTGCATTTGCAAATATAAGGAAAAAAAATAATTAACTTACAAAGTTTAAGGAAATTAATTAATTCTTGTAATTAGTCTAACAATTTAAAATTTTTGATTAAAATGTCTTTATAATTAATGTTTACTCTTTTCTATAACTTAATGACAGTACTATTCATTGGTGGTGGGACAATTTAAGGGAAATTGTAAAAAATTATGCTTATTCTTTTAGATCTCCTATCTTTATATGACCAAGAGAAGATGAAAAAAATGTAAGGCCATGATTGAAAATCTAGACGTGGGACTCATATTAAAAAATATATAGTGAATGTGAGATTATATAAAAAAAAAAGAGTAGATTTGGAATTGCAACAACAAAATTATGAATTTAATTTAGTTATAAAAAGGTAGGGATGCAACTTGTAACATCTCAATTTAAATTTTAATAGTTAATTTGGATTAAAAAAATAATATTTAGAGGTAAGAAAATTAGTAAGAAATGATTATTAAATCTAACTTAGGATATAATTCTAAAAAAAATTAAATTAAAAAAATTTAAAAAAAATAAAAAAATAAAAAAAATTTATTAAATTATTATTATAAAAAAAGGGAAAAGGTTTGCAAAAAAAAGAAGAAGAAGAAGAAGAAAAACGTGCGCCGCCTCAATAATAACAAATAACAATAGTAAAATAATAATAATAAAGAAGAGAGAGAAAGAAGAGAGAGAAAAGAATAAAAAAAATGTGTGGGACCCACTGAATTTTTATAAAAACTCACCTGTTCCTTCATTCTTGATTCCTTCTTTCGTGCGTGAGCTGAGGCAGAGAGAGCATCTGTGAGCCAAGTTCACCGGTGCTGGGTTTTAAGGTAAGAGTTTTTAATAGGATATTTAGGGTGTGATTTTAAGCTTTTTAAGACTAAGTAAGTGTTCTAAAAATTTTTCTTAGTCATCCTTCTTCTTTAGTTTCTGAGTTTGTAATGGTAGAAAATTTAAGATATGGAAGAGGGATGAATTTATGTTGAATAAATATGATTTTGAGGTTGTCAGTAGTATAATAAATGTTCTAGAGTATAATTTATTGATGATCTTTGAATCTGTGGCTTATGGATCAAATTCTAAACTAGATCTGAAAATATATGTTGATTTATTGAGGTTTAGATGATTATTTGGGATGAGAAATGAATATTATGGTTATAGGATTATGATTCTAAGCTAGAGACTTAATTTTTAATTTTTGGGTATTTTAGGTACGAATTTTATAAATAAAAAGAAAATTTTGATAATAGAAATTAGTTTAAAATTGATTTTTAGATTATTAATGTTTATTGATAATTAAAAGAGGAGTTAAAATTTTACTTAATAGTATTAACTATAGATTTGTATTAAGATTGAGATTAGGAATTATGTTATATTTTAATTCTATTATTAGAATTATTTTATTAGTTTCAAAAATTGAAACTAATTTATAAATAATATGTTATTTGTAGATTGTATTACTGGTGAAGATTGTGGTGAGAGAGAAATTTTAAGGAATAATTTATTGAAAAAGCCACAAGGTAACCATGCTTTTAATTTATGATTAGTGTTACTTCATGTTAATTGGGTGATTATTGAGAAAATTATGAATTTTGTAATATTGTATAATTGTGCAATATTATGAATTTGTTTGATTATTGTGGGAGGTGTTGGGAGACTTGCTATTATTGTTGTATTTATGTGCCACGTGGTACGCCCCTATTGGAGCTCAATAGGTGGCTTGTAAGGGCTCGGGCTAATCTACCTTTGGCCGGGTAATTTAGCACCGAGTGAGGGCTACGGCTCGAGGTTAATGGAGGGATATAAGGATGGTTGTTTGTGTATATTGTAATATTCTTATATTTGTGGAATTATATTATTTTTAATTCTCACTTAATAAGCACACACTTAACTGTTTGTATACACTATCATAAATTGGCTTTTGTTACTGGGACTTTTGAGTCTCATTATGTGGTTAACAATTTTCAGGAGAAGAGCCACAAGTGACACGTGGAAGAGTCCCAGAGGCTTAGTGGTATAGATCCACTGTCTCTTTTGAGTATTTAATTTATGATTTATAATGTGTTATATTGCCAATATTAGGGCTTTTTGTTTATTATCAATTATATGAATATATAAATGTAATCATACCTTTCAAACTATTTCTATTTTTGGTACAATTTGGATGACTGTAATTTTAATATTTGGTTTACTTGGATTGGTTAAAATGGCATGATTATAAGGCCAAATAACTGGCTTGTGTTGAAAATTGACTAAATTGCTTATTTTACTTGTTGGGAATATAAGGATGGACAAATGTGATTTAGCCTAATGGCATGTGGGAGGTAAAAAATTTATCTGAAATGTTATAGTGTGTGAGTTGAAGCCAATTATAAAATATTTATATCGAAATTATTGATATAAAAATGTGTTGGGTGGCTGTAACCCAACTATGGTTGAGTTAAATTATTTAAAAAAAAAAATTTTGGTGTGTTACACAACTTAATGAGTACTTCTTCGTTAAAAAATATAAAGTATTTTTAATTAAATTTTACCCTTAATAAACTAATTATCTACTTTAAAACTAACTCTATCTTTCTATATTTATCCTTATTAAATATCTTATAATAAATATAAAGTTATTCATCAACAGGGGTACTTTTGAAAAAAAAATAATGATTACATTTTAAAAAATTAAAAATATCTTATATTTTTTAACTTCTAACTCATCAAAAAATGTCATACATTTTTTAACGGATGAGGTACATTTTGTTACTTCAAATCTTAATTTATATAGGATAAAAAATTCTACATAAAATATTTTGTACTTGTATTTTTAATATATGCAAGGAAATAAAATTTAAAATAAAATACATTATTGTTTATATTTTTAATATGCATAAGAATAAAAATTATTTGAATGCAAATAAAAATAAGTGAAAGAGCTATCTTTAATTCGCTTGATTTCGAATATAACTCAATATGCACATGGATAAAAAAATATAACATAAAGCAAGTTATTTTTTTATATTTTTCATAAAAAGAATTTTAAACTAGAACATGCTATTCTCTAAATTTTTATTTTAATATGTATGGGATAACAAATTATAATTTACAAGGAATCAATTTTAAAATATTAATTTGGTCTTGGTATAATATTCTTGCGCATTGTAAGGGTGTAAAATCAAGTTTAAAACATGGGATGTCGAACTCACTCCGAAAAAAAAAAGAAAAGGGGGCACGCATGAAACACGCCTATGGCCTATGGCCATGGTGGTTAATATCATTATTACCACTGGAGTGTAACCAGAACCCAATAACTGATTCTTGCTCAGACTCTGAGCTCAGCTCCTCCATGAGAGTTGATTTCATCATTTCACACACACACATGCCCACATATGAATATCATGTCGTGTTGTGTCTATAAAAGAAAAAAAAAATTAACACCTAATCTCGTCAAATTTACTAATCATTTGTATAAGAAAATGGGGAAAAAGTTTAAAAAACTGATGCTTTTGTCAACAACACCATTGACAACTGTTTTTTTAAAATTAATAAATTTAACATGGAAAATCAATAATAAATTTTATGAAATTGAAAAATAAAAATACGAAAACATTTTATAAACATTTTATTTTTTTTATTAAAGCACACTGCATTTAACTATTAAAAATTACAGTTAACTATGACCCATCACTGTTGTAGATTACACCACCATTAATCCTTGTTACTATTATTATCGACTAATTGTTTTTAATTATCAAAAAAATCTGGAGATTAAGTTGTTTATATATATATATTACATGTATAAATTAAACGGCTTTAGTGGCGTACATAATCATTATGATTCGTGACTCATGCATGAAGGGTTTGTTAGGCCCACTAGAAGAGGGAATATGTTCACTCTTATTTTAGCTTCGTTCAATTTTGGTAAAAGACTTGTGGGTCACATGTTGTCTGAATGCTTGTGCGGCTGGGCGTCCTTGTTTTTGTTTTTTTCGTCCGCTCCCATGTCCATCATGATCTGGGACGTTGAGACGTTGAGTTGAGTAGCTCCATATAATACGCCGTATTGTATGAAAACATGGATTATTAATTATTTTTTTAATTTAATCTTTGGGAGAATGACAATTGAGGGCCATGTAAGGAATTTAATACAAAGTAAACACATGAGTTGTAAATCCTGAAATTTCGGTTTTGAATTCTTGATGTATCAATTGTAAAAAGTGCTTGATATTTTTTAAGGGTCCTTTTTTGTTATTCTCCCTTAACTTTTTCATAATGTTTCATGCGTTGGGTGGGGAGTTGCATATGAAAGGAATAAAAAATAAGATATATTTAATAAGAGTAAATTAATTTTTTAAAAATATATTTCTTTGATTTCATAAATTAGTTGAAGTTAACTTATATATATATATATATATATACATATTAGATTTCTATTACCGATTGAATCCACGATTCATCAATGTTTTTTATATTATATAACGTCATAATTTGGGGAATGATTTTGTTGATAGTCAGTAATCAGAAAGATGATGGATTTGACACGATGAAGGATCCCCGAAGAGTGATTTGATAAGAACGGAGCGCTGTCATTTGTACGTGTGTCTGCCATTCAAATCAACAAGAGATTTGATTTGCATCAATGTGGGTGATCAATGCACTCCAGTTGCTCTTTTACTAGATATGGACTCACCAGCTTTTAAAAAAATAATAATAATAAATTGAAAGTTGAAAGCTTCCTTTCAAGAAGAGGCAGAAATTTGATTATTTAAGAATTAAAGAAGAAGAGAGAGAGAGAGAGATCGTTCTTTGCTCTGACTTTTGCTCGTCCTGGCTAACGGTAAATCACGGTGAATATTCTTCGTGGTAGTTTGTTCACTATTAGTGAAGTCAAGAAGTCTATCTTGCTACCTGAATTTGTACTCTCTAGATTTAATATTAAAATTTTTATTTTAATAAATATAATATTTAAAGCAAAAATAATATATTAATTGGTAGTGTTCAAAAAATATATTTTTTTAAAAAAATAAAGTTGAATGGTTCAAAATAAATCTTAATAGTCAATTATAAATTATAAAAATTATAAAAAAAATTAATATTACATTCAGGTTTTCTGAGTTGAATCTAGACTCTTTAAATTAGTAATAAGAAAATTTATTTTTAAAAATATATTTTTTATTTTAATAAATATAAAAAATTTAAACTTGGATTGTCAAAATTTATAATCTAAATAGTCCAGAGCTCATGAGCAATTTTTTTTGAATGAAAAAAACCACTTCAAATTAAATAATAAAAACAACTACACCATATTATTTCATTAAAGCACCTATGTCTTTTTGCAAAGACTGTAGAAGCTACGGTGTTTTACTAAGTTTAGTTATAAAGTTAATATAAGATAATTTATACAGACAAAGTTCTATAGTAGTACTAAAATTGAAGCGATAATTAAAATGTTCTTGATGAAAAATTAAAGTCTTTTGAATATACTCCATCTGTAATTGAAGTTTTTCAAATTTGCAAGTGATAATTGTCTCCAAAAGTATATGATTGATTCATTTAAAGAAATAATTATCTATAGATATCTTTTAGCTCTTGACTTCCTGAAATGTTTAAATTCCAAAAGCCAACTTCATTAAAATCTTTTCAGAAAGGAAGGTTTGTCCATTGTTTGAATAAAAAGTTGTAAGCAAACTTGTGATCTTGATATGCTTGGCATAAAGTTATTGATCCCTAAAAATTTTGCTTATTGCCTGATTGATGACATCTTAAGGATAAAAAGATCTACCTGCAAGCTACATTATACCTCACCTGAAACTCATGGGCATCAATGGACTGCACCGCTCCAAGGAATCATAAGAATGGACGTTGATGCTTCTCTGACCAACAACAATAACGCTGCTTGTGGTGGACTGGCTAAAAATACGAAAGGTGAATGGATAAGGGGCTTCACCTATAATCTTGGTAATTTCCCCATCAATATAGCTGAGATCAAGGCCATTCAATTTGGAGTTGAGACTTGCAGGAGCATGAATATAGAGAAAGCTCACATTTTCTCAAATTCACTCAATGACCTCAACTTTGTCTATAAAGGAGTTCTAAGTTCACACCCCTTTTATGATGAGATAAGAGCTGTACAAAATTTGGCCATTACTAAGAAGGATTATAAAATCCTCTACGCCCCTCATGAAGCTGCACTTTGTGCTAATTTTCTTGCCAAGCAAGGCCATCACCATGCTTGTGAATTGATTCAATTGTTTGAAATCCCCAAAAAATGTGAAGCCTATCTTTTAATTGACAAGAGTGGAACTATGCCCATAGCTTGTAATCTTCTCTAGTTTAGCACTAGCCTTAAGAATATACATATATATATATATATATATATAAAAGATTTACCTGCAAGCTTGCTTACGAGGAATTATGAGCATCATGAAGATGACTCAAGAGTTGAGTTACCACTTGCCTTAGGTGTCTAAGTGCCTATTAAAATACTCCTTAAAGAATTTTCTTTTACAAAATAAATATGAAACAGAAACTTTTGTGTTGGTTATTAATAAAATGAACTTTTTTTGGCTCAAAAACAAAATAAAATACAAACATGTAGAATCCTTTGCAACCTTTTTAGGGTTCCATTGAAAGTGATGTTGATGGACTGCAATTTCACCGCCCATGTTGGATTGATCTAGGCACTAGTTCGCCAATTTTCCTGCCACCACTTATCCGATCCGGTATTTTATTTTCAAGCTACTAGTTCCATTTACTTTAGTTGCATCACGGTATTCATAACTTTTTATGAGATCTGAATTATATAGATTTAATGTGAACAGTGTAGATTTAAAAATTTTGAATTGTATTTAAAAAAAACATTTTTCTGGAGATGTCAGTTAGAAAATTATCTTTATTTTTTATTTTATTTATCCAAAAAAATTTTAATATTAAATTTAGAATGTCCAGAATAAATCTAGATGGTAATTTATAAAAATTTTTAATATTAAATTTATATTTTTTAGATTAAATTTGGACTGTCTATATTGATGATAAACAAATATATTAAAAACTTTCATAATTTTTATAAATATTTATTTTAGTAAATACGTAATAGAAATAAAGATAATCTCCTCACTAACGATTTAGTTTTTTAAAATAAAAGTACATGTTAAAATTTTTAATTTGGATAATTTAGATTTTATCAAGAGTGATGATTGTTCGAGGTGTCACCTTTAATTTTAAATTTGATTTTCCTTGTCAACCGAAGGCCCACAAAATAAATAAAAAAAATTTTTTTTGTTTAGGTTGTCAAATCTTCACCATCCAAAGAAAGTTCAAGTGTCAAATTGGGGGATCATCAATATATATTAACAATTCTTGTAGAATGCTACTGATTGGTTAGAACATCTTTCATATCATTGGTTCAATCAACTCTGATATAATTTTAATTCTTCTATCCCATTAGTTAATTTCATTAAAACAAGTTTTTGATTGGTGGTGAGATTCAATTTTTTTATTTTTATATATTTTTAAATCTATCATCACAAGAGCACTCATTTTAGGGCAGGTGCAGTGCCATTTTCAAATAAAGGTAACCATGAATCGGTAATAACTAATCTCACAAGCAAAGAAGTATTTCAACATTTCCTTACCAATCAAAAATATTTGTTCTCATTTTTTTGATGAGTTTCTCCCTCATCTTCTGTAATCAAGGGCTGGTGGAGCTGAGGATTCGAGTATGGGATATGGATTGGGAAAGGTGATGCAAAACCACCACTTTCAATTGCTCCTATATTGCGATTTAATTCCAAGCAATTGTTTCCCATATATGGCATCCAAAAATTTGATTTCTCAAGGTTACTTGTGATTACTCATGCTTGGAAGTATGTTCTATTTTTAATCCGGGGATCCACACATTTTTTTCAATTCTAAATTAGCTTTTATTAATAATAATTCTTTGATTATAACCCAAAAGGTTTGCCTTCTATCGATGCTCTCTCGACGATTTCTTCTATGATGTCCCAAGGTGATCCTCTTTTGTCTTCATCCTTTCTCCGTTAGGGTTCCTATTATTAAATATGTTGAAATATACACTTTAAAAATGTTGCCATTTAGTCAAATGCAATTTAAGAAATGGTCTTTTGTAAGAATTTATGTCATTTTGTTAGGTAATAGAGTTTGTACCTAAAGAGGAGTTGGAATCTTGTATTCACGGGGCACTAAAATTTATTTCAAATCAAAGGGCTAGAAAGGTTCCTTTTATTTCCATTTTATTTTAAAAAATTTATACATAAAAGTTAGACAATACAAAATATATATTATTTATTAACCAAATGTGTTTAGCCTGGAAAAAAGAAATCATGTTCATCATTTTTTAACTTTAAAATTGACACACACACACACACACGCACATTATTTTTTTCTAGCAAAACAATAGTATTATTTAAATTGAAATTTTGAAAATTTGTAATTTATATTATTCTTTTTATAATTTTCTTAAATCAAATTTGTGCAACGCATGGGATTAGCTCTTATTCAATCCTATTGATCAATTTACTTTGACCTTAATTTAATTCTCTTATGCAATTACTTCACTCAACTTATTCTTGTGCCATTTCTTCCACCTTCTCCATTTTCATCAATCCTCCTATCAATTCTCAATTTAAATGGAAGCATTTATTTCAATAATCTCTATAGCTTTATCAGCGCTGTGCCCTATTCCATATGTTTCTTCCAATAACCCCCTTCCAACAATTAGGCAAGAATCCAGAAAAGAACATATGGGGGGCCAAAGATGAAACATGTTTAAAATATGGGGCCCTAACACTAATTTTCACTTCTCTTACAAGTAAAATAAAAAAAATTCTAATTTTGTTTACCCGATCAAATTGGGGGGGGGGGGGGAGCACCCCCTTGGCCCCCACATTCATCCCTGTCAACAATCACGCCTTTAATTTTTTATATTTTTTTTTAATTTACTCCCCTTAAAAATTTTCAAGGAGATGTTCGAGACGATATTATTTGCATTTACCTTGTCTACACATATGTTTTATTTTAGAAGCTTCTTTATCCATCAAAATTCTCTTTTCCACACATGTTTTAATCTAAAAACTATTTGGTAGGTTTTGTGATCATTGGACGAGCTTTGTTTGACCAGTTTAAAAAATAATGGAATCAAGTCGAAGAGCTATGGAATCTTGCTGGAGGACACAATTGATTGATTCTGCTACATCAAATGAAGATAAAGTCAATTTGATGTATAAATTACAAGAGGTTTGTGAACTTTTGCAATCTTCACATGTTAGAGTTGTAAAGGAAGTGTCGGAGTTCAACATAAAATGACTAGAGCATAAGAACCTAATTGTAAAATAAAATGTATGATTTTTTTGGTTTTATAGTTTTTTCTTGCTCAACATGCACAAATTGAAAAATCACGGTCCTTAAAATTCTTATTTTATGTTGCTTTCTTATCACATAATCGTTTGATGAGAAATGGTAAAGTATGGTAAATATTAGTTTTAATGCCTTTATTGTAAAAACTTTAAAATGTTTCATTTTAAATTTAAAATCCTCTATTAAAATATGAATATAAAAACCACCCAATCATATTCAATTACTGAAAATTGAAACTTGAAAACTAATATTCTTATTATAACTACATTTGTCTTTGTTTATGTTATTACTTGTCCTTTTTCTTGCAAAGATAATCATATAACTAACATATTAAGGTTAATTATTTCATATTTCATTCACCCGTTTCTCCCATTAATCAATTAATAAACATTTATGGTCAAGTGTGTAAAATATGTAAAATATCAATTTCAATACTTGATATTAAAAATTAAATGACAGTCACTTTGAATATTCAAAAATTATTAAATTTTAAATATTCAAATTCTCAATTATCTCATTAGAACTTGCAAAATTATTTTCCAAATATTAGTTTCAAAGCTTGATGATAAAAATTAAATCCCATCACTTTAAATATTGAGAAAGATTAAATTCTAAATATTTAAATTTTTAATTATCTTATTAGAACCTACAAAATCATTTTTCTAATATTTTACCTTTGAATTGGTATATATAAATTTTTTAATCCTTCCAACCACTCCTACTACCAAAATTGATTTTCTAAGCAAAAGTCTTTCATTGTAGTTCTTGTTGAGAAATTGAATCCATTCAAGATTAGTTTCCTCAAAAGTTGGGTGTTTTTACATGATTGACAAAGAATATTTCATGCATAATTATCAAATTAATTGCATTTAATCATGCGGTGGGAATTACTTTTCTGTTTTGTTATTCTGAACACTTGAATAATCAAAATAACACTGCTTATTACTTGCATCCATTTATAAAAGGTCCTAAATTTTAATACTCTGAATTATTTCCTTCAAAACATAACTATTCCTCCTTTTTAATTCTTCCTCACCTAATTGTGTACCTAAATCATTTGAGACATAGAAGGAATTCAGTAAGTATAACTTTGTTAAAGACATCAATGACTCTATGGAAATATGGTGTATTGTCGTGAAGTCTTAAGAAAATGGAATATGAAACAAAAGAACCCACCTTACTACATCTGTAACATTTCTTTCATCCTCATTGATGAGAAGGTATTCATTCAAATAATTCTTCTAATTATGTTATTTAAAGTTAGGTCAAAGCATGGCCTTAAATTTCTTATTCATGATTTCAAATTTAGGCCTTTAGCATTCATGACAAGTGTAATTTACAAGAAAATTTCTTGAATGTTGTATGAGGGAAAAAAAATAGGACCTTTTATATCAAAGTTGAATAAATTTTTTTGTGTTATGTATTCTTTGTAGAAATAATTCATTGCAAGAATATATTATCTAACCAATCTCCTTATTTAAGTTTTATTAAAAGCCCATTCTTTGTACAAAGTTTTGTCAAGTAATTCATTTTACGAACATCAAGATAAAATTTTTTTTCTCAAACTTAATCTTTGAGTGAATGACAATAATAAACAAAGAAGAATATGGTCAAAGAAAAAACTTACAATTGTGATGCTTTGGCCTTCCAACTTCTTATTTTCATTGAGATATAAATAATTTTTTTGATAAAACTTTTATTCATATATGGTATTTTTATTAACAAATGGCACCTCATCGTTTAAAACAAAAATTGCTTGCTATAAATTTTATAAATTTTTTATTCTTCGAGAAAAAAAATTAAAGAATGAACTTGATAACATATTAAAAGCAATGAAGCCACATTAAGTGTTTGGAGCCAAATGATAGAACCAACTCGTAACATGTTGAATTCTTTAATCAAAAACAATCCAATTCAAATGTAAAATATCTATTCAGAAGTTTTCACAATTTAATCATGTGTGATGAAATCATTAAAAATTTGACTTTTTAAAATTTTGTCTGCAACTTACTATAGGCTCAAGAAACAAAAACAACATGTATAAAAATGAAATATTTAAGAAGAAGAAAAATAATTGAATAGAGAAACTCTAAAAAATTTAACAATCTCAGATATATCAATATTAACGATATCAATGATATTTGTTTCATATTTCTTAAATTCAACCCATGCATGAGAAATTGTTTAGTTTTAAAATCAAGACTTGTAAATTACAGTGCCGTGACCAATCAAAATTGCTTCGGAAATAAGGCGGTGGATAATAAAAGTAAGTGGTTTCGAACGAGTTTGCATTTTTGGCGAGTAATAGAACCGTTTCTTTGTTTAAAAAACATGCTGCTGGAATATTTTTCAAGAAAAGAAAGATCAAAGCTCAAGAATAATTCAAATATCAAATGAAAGGGCGATCCTTAATAAACTTGACAATAATAGCTTGTGTTTCAAGTAAGGGTAACATTAGTTAATTGATTGATTAGTTATGCTGAGTTAAATCTGCATATGTGTGTATATGTATACTTTCTCCTGTTTTATTTATAAGAGATGTTTTAAAAAGTTCATTTAGTTTTATTTATAAATTACAGTGTGGCTTTTGAATAATATTTAAAAGGTATTTTTAAAATTATCTTTTATAAAAAAATAACAAGACATCATTTTTTAAATTTATTATATATGAACATATTTAAAATTTCACACACTTTTTTCCTTTTTATATTTTTTATATCGATATTAATAATGTTAATAAAAGTGACTTACTAAAAAAAAGGAGAACTATACCTAGAAAGGATGACCCTTAATGGCAAAAAGAGAGCAACGCATCCCTCAATCATTCATGTGGCTGGCAGCCCAAACCGCCAAGCTATGACATTATTAAAGGGGTTTTTTTTTTTTTTAATGGACCAAATGTGACATAAATAAAACATGAATCACACGGCCACAAGCTTCTGATGATTCGGTGTTCCAGGTCATGGCTACTGGTGAAAGAAGCAGCCACGGCGGAGTTAATAAAGCAGGGCATCAATCACAGCACGAGAGAGAGACCAGCAAGAAGGAGAGGTTTATTAGTATTTAATGTTGCAGAGATTCGTCATGTCAGGAGGAGCTGCTAGATACACTCACTAATACAGGCAATGTTTTGGCACTTTCTCGTCTTCGATCAGTTTTTGGCAAATCACTATGGGGCTATGGGCCATCCATGCTTTTGCAGTTTCGCCTTCATCTTTCGTATGTCTTCCTTCATGGTGGTTGAGACGTTCATTCAATCGAATCATTGATTCCCACCAATTTTTCTTTTTCTTTTTTTGGATCACAGCTGAAATTCATCCATCCATCCATCAGGAAAGGTACAAAAACAAGAGAGCTAAAACAAGAAACAAAAAGATTCCCACCTATTCATTCATCTTCTTCTCTTTCTTTCCTTATTTTTCCTCTTGTTTTTTTAATTGCCGCATAATATCACATTTTTAATATTCATTTCTCCGACAACGTCAACAAAAGCCCCCGCAACACTTGCGTTTCTGAATTTCCCATGATATTATATGCCACCTTATCATCTCGCAGTGGTTACGAATCTTCCGCCTTAAATAATCAACTTTCTGGCCCTACATTTTATTTTATCCTAACTTTCTTTTTCTCTCTCTATAATTTTTAGATTGTTCACCAATCCAAAGGCTGCACATATAAAACGTATATGTAGAAGTGGCACGGATAAGATCAAACCATTCATACGTCCCGCTAACATTTCGACTTATCACCTATCACGTGTACAGTCCAACACATGTGTGCTAGTTCAATTAATCCAATGTCATGTTATTTATTATAAATGTAATCATTTAACTTTAAGACTGTACATTTGTTGATTTCCCGCTGAAAAAAAAAAATTGCAACATAACAAAATGGTTCTATATTTCGCGCTTTTCCTTTACTCACAAGCAAACATAATGTAAACATTCGCAAGAACATGCTTTTTCGTTGCGTCGCATTAGTTTAACTTTATAAGCAAAGGAGCAGTTCTTGGATTGTTTTTCGCTTTTTTGGTTAACGTTCTTGTCAAAATATTCGTTCTTATGTTTTTTTATGCAGAAAATTTGAGTTGATGATGGGCCTCTTCTCTTCTCCTTTTTTTTTTGGCCCACGATGATGGGTCTCGATTCTCAAACGGCCCGTCCAATCATTTCTCTTCTCATTATTCTTCTCTGACCTGGCTTTTAGCCTTCTCTACTCGCTACTCGGGACATATTGTCAAAGCACTTTTATTACACCACAAAAAGAAAGAAGTCTCAAATCTCTTCCAAACTTAAAAGAGTTTATCAATGAAAATTAAGTTTAATAGAAGTAACGAATGCCTTACAACATAATAAACTAAAATTTGAGTTCTTATTAAAAGAGATATCTACATTTAATATTTGATAATGTCTTAAATAAGATTATTTTTAATAGAAATATATTTGTGAAAAAAAAATGATAGTTCCAACAGTAGTCATGCAGGCTTAAATAGAGTTGATGATGGGCCTCAAAACGATCCATTACATTCATCTCTTTTATCGTTTCTTCTTCCGTGGCTGAGGATGCTGGCCTCATGCTCCTCCCTCCTCAGTACTCGCTCTCAAATATCTTCCAAATTATCAATGAGCGCTTGGCTAAATTGGAAAGGACTATGGCCAGCATTTTTTAAGGTGGGAGTTTGAGCCTTGAAAAATAACAGACATGATAATTAAAGCGATCTCAAAAAGGTCGTTCCATTAATATTGTAACCATTGTAAGGTCTTCGGCAGGGGGGTGCAGATTAATTTAGGGTAGGTAATGAACTTAAAATATTACAGGACACTAGGCGGTCTAATATCTGAAAAAATAAAAATCTTCCAAACTTCAACCGGCAGAAACTTTTTTGCAAATTTTTCAGAGAAACCAGTGAAAGATGGCCAATTCACTCATTGCCAAAAGAGTCTCAGAATCTCTGACCTGTTTTAAAGCAGAAATTAATGAAAACTTAATTCCCAGAAAGGGAGCCATAGACCAAATGGGCAAATTATTCTCCAACTTGAGTCAGAATAAATTCGCCCATCAGCTTGCTGAGCAATAACTAGTTCATTGTTGTGGGATTCTCATCTGGACAAAGAATTTCCTTCCCGTCACCTTTCTAGTTTTATTTTATAAAATACCTTTAATTATTTTTCTAGGAAAAAATTTATAAAATAATCCATCGGTTCATGTCACAAGATGTGTTTTCAAGTACTCTCTACTGATCATAATACTCCCTCCAAAAATGCCATTCATTTAAGATTTTATTTATAAAAAAATATTAAGAAGAAAGAATATAATGGAAAGGGTGATATTGAAGAATAATTATTAACAAAATTTTATTTTTGACAAAATATTATATATTTTGAGAGGCCAAATTTCTTCTGAAAGTGTATTATAAAATGGGATGGAAGAGTATATTATAAGATATTAATAACTACATAATGGTTTTAAAAAAAGTTAAGGTTAAACCTCTCCTAAAAAAATTTACGTATTTTCAATTATATTATTATTAAATGTCTAATATAAGTGTCTAATATAACAAAAATTAAAATTAAATATTTTAAAAGGAAAATTAAATAAAATAAAAAGTATAGTTAAAAAATTATTAATATCCTATATTTTGGAGGAGTCAGTAATTTTATAAAATATCTTACGTTATGGTTTAGATGGAATATCCTCTTACAAATGTAAGACATTTTGAGTGCTTTAATATACAATCAATAATTTTTTTAAATATCCTTAATTAGTTTTGTAATTAATAACTTTTTTTGATCAAGAGACTATTAAATAAAACATAAAAAGAATCTTACTTGGAGGGGTGAGTTTTTCGGTTTAACTTGGGAAAATCATATAAAGATAGTCAAATACCATGTAAAAAAAATAATTATCATAAAATTTATTAACAATTGAACTAAGATAAATTTTGTAAGAATTATTTTTTTTATGTGAGAGTTTAATATAATTCTCTCTAGGAACTGAGACATGATTGTTGCGAATTACTCCCTCCACCTTTATATATAAGAAGTTTTTCTAAACCTTTTTTTCTTTAAATATAAGAGATTATTAGTATATTTTTTAATGAATGGACCATTACACTATTATTAAATTAAAAAGAGAAAAAATAAATACTTTCATTAATTTACTTAAAAAATTATTTTTTATTTATAATAATTAGAGATAAAATTAGAATGTTGATGTATTTTTAATTAGATAACTATTTTTATTAATTTGTGTAATTTAATTAAAAAATTTTATATATAAGAATAGATGAAGTATTATTGATGACGCAATAGCCTGATGGGGCAGTTCAACTTAGGTAAGATGATACACTACAACCATAGCCACAGGTAATTAGGCATGTTTTGTTATATTTTTTCCTAATAAAAAATTAAAACTTATTAATTTTGTTAAACATTTAAAATTTGTATTTTTATTAAATATATATATTTTAATAATATATCTTTTCTCTTCAACAGTCAATGAAAGAAAAATAAAAAATTTATGATAAAAATTTAATAAGATAATTTACAAATATGATAAAAACAAAAAAACTCTATCCTCTACTTTATAAATGGAACTAGAAGGAACAACTTCACTTGTGCCGAGCATCTTGGGTTTCCCAATAATTATTTTCTAACAAAAAGGAGCCTTTCACGGGTTGTTTTTTTTTTTTTAAAAAAAAAAACTACATTTGTAGGTTTTAATTTTTTATCACTGGATCCAAAAACATGTGCTTGTAATCTTCCCCCTCATCCACATGCAACACATCATATCTGATGGATCATTTCTGTGGCCGGCCCAGAAAATCAAATTAGTGGGAACAAAACCATGCCTACCATTATTTTCATGAAAAATGTAAACATTTATACTTTAAAATTAAAATTAAATAGTTTTATGAGATTACAAAAAAAAAAAGAAAATTTTATCGTTATTTCCTAGCTGCCATAATTTTAGTTACGAAACTTTATTTTATTATATAAGTTTTAAGATATTTATTTTCAAAATAAATATTTAAAAAATAGAGAGAATTTTAAATAAGGAGCAGAGATGTGATATAATTACTAATGGGTCTTAAAAAATTTTAAAATTTCAATTCAGTTTAAAAGATAAAAGTAAAAAATAATTTTAACCGTGAAAAGACCAAAACATTTTAACTTATTATGTAAATCATTAGTTGTTACTCCTTTTATTTTAAAAAATTAAAAGAATTTTTAATCGAATCTCACCCTCAATAAAGTAGTTACCTACTTTCAAACTATCCTACCTTTTCATATTTATCCCTATTAAATATCCTATAATAAATATAAAGTCACTATAAATAGGGATACTTTTAGAAAAAAGGTAATATACATCTCAAAAGATAAAAAATGTCTTACATTTTTGAACATCTAACTTCTCAAAAAATACCTTATATTTTTGAATGGGAGGAAGTATTTTTTACTCACTTATTAATTTATTAATATCACTTATAAATTACATAGTTGTCAGACAAGTAGTAATATCAATTATTAAATTATTAACTTTATTTATTAATTTACTAATATCAATTATAAATTATAATACTTGTCAGTCATTATTTGTTGATAGTCACCTATGACAAACATGTGAGTATCCACGTGCCGTATGCACTGCTGTGTATTATGAATTTGTCCCTTTTTTAAAAAAAAATTTAATGGTGAACATGTGTGTCTGCCATTCAAATCAACAAAAGGATTTGCTTTACTTGCACCCTTGTTTTGGTTGGCCCTTTGGAGAGAGGCCGACAATGAATCATGATTTGTTTCCTCATGCATAGGCAGAAACATATAATAATTTCCCGCTGACGTGAGTGATCATAGAAGCACTCGAAGTGCTCTTTGACCAGAGGCGGGTCATCAGCTTGAAATATTGTTTCTTTTAATCTTTTTATTATTTTCTTTTAGTCAAAGTGAGTATTTAGTGTGGTAGTTGGTTTACTGTTAGTGAAGTTAAGTTACCACTTGCTTTAGGTGTCAGTGAATTTTCTTTTACAAAGTAAGTAAATATAGAACAGAAATATATGGAATCATTTGCATCCTTTCATTGCAAGTGTTGCTGATGGACTGCAAGTTTACCGTTCTTCTTGGATTGAACAACCACTAGCTCAACAATTCCCCAGTTACCGCTGATCTGCCTGGTATTTCCTTTTCTTTTTCTTTTTTTCTTTTTACTGTTTCAGTGTTTCCACTTGGATTAAAAGCATTTTTGAACGTGATTGCCTCTAATATATAAGACATACTTGTAGGTTAAAAAAAAGAAGAAGAACACTCCTTATCAACTTTGATGAGATTTTGACAATCCAGATTCAATGTGGACATCGATCAGAGCACGAGAAAAATGCGAGCGGGGAGGAGAGATGTAAATATATATATATATATATATATTTCAATCTTTTTTCCTTTTACATGAGATTAGTGATCTGCGAACCAGTTCGATCAATTGAATTTGGACCATTCTCATGTTTCGGTGAGTCAAAGAACTGGTCAAAATCAATTGAAACAGTAAAAGCCGGTTAGACTCCAATTCACTAACAGATGAATCATGGAGAATGGTATATGAGGCCTCCAAATCAAAAAATTTACACTTAAGGTTCAATATATTTTAAATTTATTCTGCAAGTTGAAAGGTCATAAAAGCAAACATATTTTTTGGCAAAAAAAATGTAAATATATTTTTTGGTGGTGAAAAGAGTCATTTGCTCATTATTTAAAATGCACAAGTTTTTCAAGTATATGTACAATAAATGTTAGTATATAATAGGACAAAATTCATACATTAACAACACAATATACATTTATCATATATAGAGTGTGTGGCTTAATTAAATAATAATGTATAAGTTTTTCAAATAGAACAACCAAATGCCTGTATATAACATGATAAGGTCCATATGTTAACAACATAATGTCTATTTCTTATGCATAGTCTGGTGTGGTTTAATTAAACAATAATGTATAAATTTTTCAAGTTTATAAACAAATAAAATGTCTGTATATAATATGACAAGATCTATATATTAACAACACATTATCTATTTATTATGCACAGTCCGTGTAGTTTAGTCCAATAAAATGTATAAGTTTCATAGATGCATGAACAACAAAATATCCATATATAATATGATAATGTCCATATATTAACATCATAATATCCTTTGCATGATGTTATTTTTTCAAATGAGAGGTAAATGAATCTTTTACAAGAAAAATATATTTGCATATAAGGTTTTTAAGATGTTCATTCAATTGATTCTATGTTTTGGCCCAAAAAGAAAAAAAGAAAAAAACAATAAATCTCATCAAAATATATAAATCTTAATCAAGTCCCTCAAAATCCCATAATTTTTTTGAAGTTCTTGAATATCTTTTTCCTATTAATAATTTTAGGTTAAATGAATAAATTACCCTCGTTTAAAATAAAAAATAACGGATTCACGTACAAAGTTATGATTTCTTATTTAATTATCACAATTTACAAAATAAAAGTTGTGATCACTTAAACAAAAGTTATAACTGGTTATTTTCAGAACTTGAACTTCAATGATAAAAGAAATTTCATTTGAAAAGTTTTGATTTTTTATTCAATTTTTAAGATTTACAGAATTAAAATTGTGGTTGTTTAAACAAAAGTTGTGATTTGACTTGATTATTTTAGAACTTGTTTATTATCATAAAACATAATATAAAACAAATTTTATGAAAAAGTTGTGATTTTTTATTCAATATTTGTGATTTATATAACAAGAATTATGATTATTTAAACATAAGTTGTGATTGAGAAAATGGAGCTAGACCTATGATTTTTATTTTAAATAAGGGGTAATTTAATCATTTAACTTAAAATCATTAATGCCAAAAGAATACCTAGAGACTTCAAAGGAATTATAATATTTTGACGGACCTAATTATCATTTATATATATTTTGATAGAATTTTATTATCATTAAAAAAAAGATTCCATGTACTCCTTCCTATCCCATTTATAAGATACATTTTAAAAGGTTTATTTATTTTTTATTTATAAATTAAAAGTCACTGTATTAGGTAATACTCAAAAATATTTTTAAAATTGCTCTTCATGAGAGAGAAAAAATAACGTGACATAACTTTTTGAATTTATTATATAAGGATATATTTAAATTTTATATATTTTTATTTCTTGTATTTTTTTATATTAATATTGATAAAGTTAATAGAAATGATTTATATTAATATTGATGAGCATTGCTTGACTTACATAAAACTGTACACTTGTTGACATTTTTTTTATAAAAGATGAGGACAGAGTCCAGAATTACAGAGAGCTAGACAAAAGAAAATTTGGGAACTGAAGTCCCTTACAATCATTCAGCACAAGGTCCCTCAAAAAAAGGGGAGTCGAATCGAAAAGAGAAGTGTTCGAAATTCCTTCTCTAGTTAGAGAGTCAACAACCAAATTTTGTTCCCTTAGGATAAAAATTACCTAAACACACCAGTTGTATTGTAGTAGGCTTTTGATTTCCATAAAGACCAAGTTACCATTAATTGGGCCTTCATTTTTATCATTGATCGGCTCTACTAGGTTCTTGCAATCAGACTCTATATAATCACTTTCTTGAAACCCATGTCCCATACCAGACAAAGACCACGAAAGATAGCCCATTCCTCAGCTTTTAATGGGTTACAACTTCCAATAGAAAAGGAAAAGCCCACGATCCAGGTTCCTTTATGATCTCTAAGAATACCACCACAACCAGCTCTATTTGATACAGTAGAAACCGTACCATCTGTATTAAACTTGACCTAATCTTTAGGAAGAGGTTTCCAGACTTTGGCAGTCACACAAGGTGTATTAGTATTAATAATCAAAACTTGTCGCGTGATGTAAGATTCCTAAGAATTCAGCACTTCATCCATAGGATTAGTTGGTTTGAGGTAATCATTTTGGAAGGTATAGCAGTTCCTCCATTTCCATAATTTCTAAATGGTAAATCCCCATATCAAGTCCCAATTAGCAGACAAGTCAGAATTAAAGGGAGGTTTCAAATTCCAAATCATCCAATCCTTAAGATTTAAGGAAAAGAAACATCGATGGTATTTCAAAGATAACAATTTGGACCAAATCTGCTTTGCATATTCACAATCTCGAAGAATGTGAAGAGAATCCTCTTCTTCTTTTCCCACACCAATTACATATAGGAGAGCAGTTAGCCCATAGGCTTCTCCAACTATTGGTAGGTAATCTATTGTGGTAGGTAATCCATAAGAAAACTCAAATTCGCTCTACCCCCTTTCCATTTCCAGATCATATTGAATATAGGGTCAAGTAAGCTTGGTGGGGGGTTTTCAATCATAAAGTAAGCACTTTTAATAGTAAAGGAACCATTATTAGTGCCATTCGACAACATAATGTCATTTCCTGTAGATTGGGAAGGGGTTAAGACTGAGATAAGTTTTGTGGTTACCTTATTCGACACTACAAAAGATAATCTGACAAAGTCCCAACTACCAAAGTGCGTCCAATTAGCAACTTTGGTATTTTTTTTTTCCTCCAAGAGAGGTCTCAACACTAGATTTTTTATTTTCTTATTAGGAAAGAGCTAAAGATCTTCAAAGAAAATTAATGGATTCTCCGTTACGTAGTTGCCAATGAGTTCCTTCCTCCACATAACTCTTATGCTGACAAATAAATTTCCACAGCCTTAAGTCAGACTGTTTGGTGTTTAAAAGATTATCCTCAGAGTGTAACGTGTATTTATTCAATAATAGATCAGCCCATAGGCCATTGTTTCTAAACACAAGATTCCAGGCAAGTTTTGTACCACAAGCTTTGTTGACAGACGAGAGCTTCCTAAAACCGAGTCCTCCATATGCTTTTGGCAATGTTATCATTTGCCAATTGAGAGGATGAAAACCTCTAGATATTGAAGAATCCCAAATAAAGTTTCTCTGAAGCTTCTCAATTTCATTACAAACTTTATTAGGGATTTTAACACCTGCATTGGTACAAGGGAACATCACTCAGAACTGATTTAGCAAGCACAATTCATCCTGCAGTTGATAGACAATTTGATTTCCACCCAACCAACTTGGTGTTGATTTTGTCAATTCAGTACTGGAACTTTGTAGTTAACTTTCGTTCATCAGTTAAAGGGAAACCTAGATACCTGCCAATTTCTAAGCAGATGTTCATTCCCGCAATCCTCTTGATTTTTCCTTTTAAATCTAGCCTTACATTCTTGGAGAAGAAGAGTGAAGATTTTGACTTATTCACTTTTTCTCCTGAGGCTTTGCAAAATTTATTAAGACAATCCATCATGACAAATGCTTGCTGCTCAGACGCTTCTCCAAAGAGTAGGAGGTCATTCCGCAAACATTAGATGTGAGATTGAAGGCCCTTGTTTAGTGACATGGGTAGGTAATCAAGATTCAAAATCTACTGCATCACTGATAAGATGAGAAAGTCTATCCATACACAAGACAAATTCAAAAGGTGAGATTGGGTCTCCTTGACGGAGACCTCTTTGGGGGAAAAAAATTAAATTGTGACCCATTCCATAAAACTTATAAGAAGGTGTAGAAATACAATTCATGATTAGTTTTATGAGATCAGAACTCATACCAGTATCAATCAGTACATGCTCAAGAAATCCTAGCTAATACGATCATAGGCTTTTTCTAGATCAATTTTTATAGCAAAGAAACCTTTTCCTCTTCTAGCCTTCTTCATGATATGCATAATTTCCTGTCCAATAATATGTTGTTCCTGAATTTATCATCCTGGGACAAAGCTGGCTTGAAAATGAGAGATTAGATTATCCATACTCTTCTTCAGTCTACCATTAATAATCTTTGTGATGCTCTTATAGTGGACAGTACATAATAAGATTGGTCTAAAATGACTGACCAAATCAAGCTTTTCTCTCTTCGGGATAAGTGAAAGAAGAGTCTTGTTAGCTTCAGTAATAGAGATAGAGCCTTCAAAACATCCTGTACAAATTTGCAGAAAGAGTCACCCACTGTTTCCCAGTTAGATCTAAAGAAGATAGGGGAGAAAACCATCGTACCTGGTGCTTTGTAGGGTCCCATAGAGAAAACAGCTTGCTTAATCTCTTCTTTAGATGGGATAAAAGCTAGATCAATAGAAACCTCTTAACTAGTGGCAGGGAAGTT
>NW_026556377.1:0-37234 GCF_029017545.1 Prosopis cineraria
ATAATTATACATCCTAATTGACAACTTAACTCAATAACAACTTTATAACATTCATTAAACTCAAAGGTAGTCATACTACTACTTATCGAGGCTACTTTTTCCTTGCTGCCTTTCTTGGCCTTCTTAAGCTCTCTTTACCTGTGTTCAAAGTAATGGAGTGAGACATACGTCCTAGTAACTCAGAGGTAACCCCCATTACCAATAAGTAAGCAAAATCATAAACAAGTAATAAAGTAATATATATAGTCATAAACAATAACATATGCATATATAGGAATTCATTCTCATAATCTCATTATGCTCATGTAGTGCAGTCCTGGTTCCTTTCAGTAGAGTAAACTTTACACCTGGACCAGGCCCTCAAGTCATAAGAAACGGGCCTGCCATACTACTACTCAGACCAGGTCATTTTCATATGGGTGGTCTCTTAAGTTCGTCAAGGTGGAGCCTAGCTCTATGCTCTGGATCATCAGGACTTCTTTACCTTATATAGAGTAGGACCACAGGCCCCTACCCTAATCTAGGGTAATCTCATGGATCATTTATTATGCTAGGTCTATCGTGGCAGAGTCAAGCTCTACATTCTGGATCATCAAGATTTCTTCTCCTAAGTCTGTCCTAGCAGAGTCAAGCTCTACACTCTGGATCATCAGGACTTCTTGGACCTCTTCATGGTAGGGTCGTATTTTCCCCTACCATAATCAAGGGTATATCTTGTGAGATGCGATGCATATTAGTACATGGTCACTTCTTAAATTCATTTCAATCAATACTCACACACACACACATGCATATACTTTCACAATATTACTATTCTACCAATTCACAATACAATGCACATAGTTATATCAAAATACTTGTAAATAATTTCACAAACAACAGTAAAAGATTTACTCTAGTTACCTTTAACCTTTGCTTCTAAGGGTTACCAGCCACACTAAGCTCCAGGGGCGTAGATTTTCACTAGCAGCTTCACAAGTGCTCAATCTACATAACATAGTGCCACTCATTCAATTCTCAACACAATTCATAGGCATTGATTCAGATTAACTGAATCCCTTAACACATAAAATAATTCAATTAAACCCTCTTCAATTCACTTATCTATTATTTATGATCACTAGCCCTATAGGCTACTCAACAACTATAACAACTTCCTAACACATGCATCCAACCAAATTTACCCTATTAACATATTTTAGGCCATTTTGATCCTAAATGCTTAAAGCTTAAATATTCAACTCCATACTAGTAACAAAATCTTAGTTTTGTATTTGATATCCTGTTTTAATCCTTTCTTTTAGATTACAATGCCTCAAAATCTCATGGTTGATTTCTAACTGATGAAATTTAATGAAAAAGGGGTAGAATTGAAGTTTGGGATTGCATGATACTTATCAACAAGTTATCAATCGAAGTAGACTTTTGAGCTCTAACTATGTCTTGCCCTAGTAGAGATGGCTTCCTTTTTCTCTCTAAATGAGTCTCCAGCCTTTTCCTTTTATCTTCATGAGTTTCATGTTAGTTTTTAAGTGATTTCTGGATGGTGCATCCAGGCACACACAGCTTCAGGCACAGCACGTGGCACAATGAGAAAATTCTCACTTCTGCTCGCACATTCTGTCCCAAATTGCCTCTCTACCTTTTCATCCTATCAATACAACACCTAAATAACATAAATCATTAACTCAATATCTAAAGCACAATCAATCCCCTAATTACTAACTCACCCCTGATTAGCAACTAGTTCTTAGGATTGAAATTTAGGATGTTATAGAAAACTTGTAATTAACTCCATATAGCTGCAAGACAGGTCAAGAGGCAGATTCTAAGAAGAGAAGAGATAACTATGAGTGATTTTCTATGCCATTGGGCTTGATTGGAGGGATATCAAAGAGTTGTCGATAGAGGATCATAGTCCTAAGAAGGAATGGGCTAGATCAAAAGAATTCATGGGGTTAGAGATTTTAGAGCTCTACAACAATTGAGTCAAACCACTATTGTCCCTACATCTCGTGTAAGCACTGCATGCTCTCTTATGTGTGCAATCTATGGAAAGAACCATCTTGAAAGGTGTTGGGCATGTTATATCTATGGTAGCATGAGCCATTTTATGAAGGATTACCCCAAGAATTGAGAAGGAGCTTCTGAGCAGTGACTGATGATGCCAGGTGGAGTGTACACAGTTTCTTAGGAGGAGGCTTAAATAGCACCAACTCTAATCATAGGTACAATTTTTATCCGCGAGCAAAGAGTTAAGTCTTTATTTAACTCAGGAGCTACTCATTCTTTTATGTCGTATGAATGTGTGAAAAAGCTAGATTTTCCTATGCATGAATTGCCTTATATTGTTAAGGTATCTATGCTATCTGGATTGCTGGATAAGACCAATAAGGTGTATGAAGGGGTGAAGTTGTGCTTTAAGGGTAGGACTTCTATGATAGATCTAATACTAATTCCTATGTAAGTATTAAATGTGATCATCAGAATAGACTAGTTGGTAGGGAATAATGCTACCTTGGATTGTGCCAGAAAAATGATGTTACTACCAGTTCATGTGATGCCTACTGTGACTTCTATAACAACTACCAGTTAGCCAAGATTATTATCAATAGTACGGGTTGAAAGGTTGGTTTTGGAAAGTTGTCGAGCTTATACAGTTTTCTTTATAGTGGAACACAATAATAGCAATGTTGATGAAATTTGAGTTGTGAATGATTTCCTAAGATATTTGCAGATGAACTATCAGGTTTACCATCAAAAGGAAAAGTAGAATTCTCTATTGATTTGACACCTGGTACCAAGCCTATTTCAAAAGCACTATATTGAATGGCTCTTTTAGAATTAGTAAAACTTAAGAAGCAACTTGAGGAGTTGCTAAAGAAGGGCTTTATGTGCCTTAGTGTGTTACCATGAAGTTCGCCAGTCTTGTTTATTAAGAAAAAGGATGGTAGCCTGTGGCTATGCATTGACTATAGGAAACTGAGTAAGGTGACAGTAAAGAACAAGAACCCAGTTTTGAGAATAGATGACTTATTAGATCTGCTGGTGGGAGCATCAGTGTTTTCTAAGATCGATATGTGATATGGGTACTATCATTTAAGGGTAAATGTAGAGGATATACCTAAGACTGCATTTCGTACTTGATATGGCCACTTTGAGTTCTTAGTAATGATATTTAGGTTGATAAATGCACCTCCAATTTTCATGGACTACATGAACCGTATATTTCATCAATTCTTAGATCAATTATTGTTGTGTTCCTAAATGACATACTGATATATTCTAAGGATGAAGAAGAGCACGCGAGACATTTAAGGACCATGCTAAGGATTTTGAGAGATAATCATTTATATGCCAAGCTAAGTAAGTATGAATTTTAGCTGTGAGAGGTAAGAGTTCTTAAGCATGTAGTATCAGCTGAGTAGATTTCAATAGATCCTCACAAAGTGGACACTGTGTTGCAATAGGAATGGCCAAGTTTAGTAACTGAGGTGCAAAGTTTTCTAGCTTTGGCAGGCTATTACCGAAGGTTCATTTAGGGATTTTTGCAAATTGCTATCCATTTAACACAGTTAATAAGGAAGGATCAACCTTTCATTTGGAATAAAATGTGTGAAGTTGCTTTTATTAAGCTTAAGGAGAAGTTAACCTTGACACCAATGTTGATTATTCCTGATCCACAATTACCTTATGAGTTATACAAATGCTTCTTTAAAAGGTTTAGGATGTGTGTTATTGCAAGAAGATCAAGTAGTGGCATATGCATCTAGACAATTGCGACCTCACGAGAAGAGCTATCCAACACATGGCTTAGAATTAGTAGATGTTGTATTTGCTCTTAAGATTTAGTGAAACTATCTCTATGGTGTAGAGTTTAATGTGCACAATGATCATAAGAATTTAAAATATCTTGTGAATCAAAATGACCTTAACATGTGGCAAAGGAAATGGATGAAATTCCTAAAAGATTATAACTTCAAGTTTAAGTACCATCTAGGGAAAGCAAATGTTGTAGTAGATGCTTTGAGTCAAAAATCATTACATATGGTTAGGTTAATAGTTCAAGAGCATGAGTTATTATTGTCTTTGCTGGAGGTGCAGCTTAAGGCATCAAATTGCACTCTAAATGTAGTTCACTCAAATGTGATTTCTAATGAATTTTGGAAGGAAATACAAGAAGTTCAGTTGAAAGACAAGTTCTTGTCAAGTGTACAAGAGGATATAGAAGAGGGTTGTACCATGCTTTTCTGGTTCAGTAATGATAGATTTATCCTGTACAAGGATAAAGTTTGTATACCCGTAAATGAGGGAATTAGAAAGAGACTGTTGTAAGAAGCTTACTGGAGTAAGTATACGATGCATCCTGGTATGACTAAGAAATACCATGATATGAAGAGGCATTGGTGGTGGCAATGGATGAAATGGGATTTTATAGAGTTTGTAAGCTAATGTCTCACGTGTCAGAAAGTAAAGATTGAGCATCAGAGATTGGCTAGGACATTTCAACCCCTAGAGATTCCCTAGTGGATGTAGGACAGCATATCAATGGACTTCGTGTCTGGTTTACTAGGGACTCAATTTGAGCATCAGTGTGGGTTTAACTCTGTGTGGGTTATTGTGGATTGGTTGATGAAATTGGCACACTTCATGCCAGTCAAGACCACCTATGATGTGGAAAAGTACGCAGAAGTATACGTGAAAGAGGGGGTAAGGTTGCATGTTGTACCAAAGGACATAGTCTTAAATCAAGATCCCCGATTTACTTCAAGATTCTGGGGAGCACTACAGAGGGCTATAGGTATTGAGTTGAAATTTAGTACCTCTTATCACCCACAGACTGATAGGCAGACTAAATGCATGATACATACTTTAGATGATATGCTACGATCTTGTGCCCTTGAATGGAAAGGTGTAGGATAGGAAGGCGCAATGAATGATTAAAATTTTAAAATCCCTATCCTGATATGGACCGAACGAGCTCATTTAAGTCAATGTGGATAGAAGAGTTACCTTTTAATTCTTCAAACTTAACACATGTTCTCTTCAAGAGTTTGGATCTTAGGAGCTAACAATGTAGATCTGCTCCATCTACTAATATCCACATGAACATCTCTCTAACTCAAACAGTGTGTTAGTGCTCCCAACGTCCATTCTTCTTTAAATGTTAGTTTTCCTTTCTTTAGAGTGTTTCGTGGCTCTCAAAGTGTTTAGTCATCAGAATTTTTCTAACTCTCTATATCTTCAAAAAGCACGTCCAAATCTATATATAGTATATAGATTAGGGTATTCGCCTTTCACTTAAAGAGCCCATGAAAATTTAATTAAATTTATCCCATAAATTTAATCCATAATATCATATCTAATTTGAATTTATCTTATAAATTTAAATTATAAAACTAACATGATATTCTCTCATATCAGGTTAGTTATTAAACTTAATCTATCATATAAAATTAAATTTAAAACTAACACAATATAATATAATATAATATATATCACATATACATATTATATTATATATATATACGAAATATATATATATATATATATAATATTTATCAAATAAATATTCAAATATATATATATATATATAAAATTCATTCACCCTATATCACATTCATTGAATCTAGATATATTCTAGATTCAATGAACTTGAACATTATATCTCGAGTTAGGCTATTCTTATGTACAACCCTGTAAGCCCATATTAAGTTTGTAGTAGGCTAATTACGCTATTAGCCCACAAGTCACAAGTGGCCTTTAGCAAGACATTGTAACTATCCAATTCACATAAGGATTGATGATCCGACGTAACCTATCATGTAACAGTATCATATTCCTTTTGTCACATGATATTTCGGTCAAGTGTGAGATGTAGAATTGTCATTCTCCTTTACCTGACCATTACTTTCTCAATCTCTGAATGGACTGATTGTAGCAATGGAAAAACTATTTCCATTATAGTGGGGCATATATTTTCTCAATCTTACTCATCAAGGGGCCCAGTAATATCTCTCACTTAATGTGGGGGACAAATTGTATTTTGACCACTCATATTTCTCTGCATGAATATCACTAAACTCAATCACAACCTTTATGATCACTCAGTTAAAGGTGACTTTAACTAAGTCAAAGTTCAGTAGTCATCATATAGGAATCCATGATAATCTTAGGTCAAAGGGCTTGGTGATATAGTTACATATGAGATAAGCTTATGACTTGTACTATACAACTTTCTCATAGTGGGTTGGTCCAGCACCTTATACTCTTTCAAGTGCCTATGACTTTAATTTGTATTTCTATAATTAATCAAAGTCATACTAATCTTATTTCATCTATGATCCCTCATAGATGACTGACCAAGGAAATTTAGGACAATCGTTATAGTTTGTTAAAGGATACAGTTATCATAGTGAACATGTAATTTATATGATAACAAAAGAGAAATTCATTAAATAACAATGTGTATAGTATAATAATTGGCCCTAGGGCACAATTTCCAATAAAAAGTAGTTGGGATAGCATTTTCCTTTAGCCGCATTCACCTACAATAACAGCTTCCATTTGAGTATTCAGATGGCACCATATGAGGCACTATATGGGAAAAAGTGTAGATCTCCTTTGTGCTGGGTTGAGTTGAATGAAAGAAACATGATTGGTCCATATATTACAGATCAAACCACATAATAGATCAAAGTTATCTGGCAGAAGCTTCTTACTACCCAGAGCCATCTAAAGAGTTATGCTGATAAGCAGCGTCGACTATTAGGGTTTGAAGCAGGAGATCATGTGTTTATCTGAGTTTCTCCATTAACTAGTATTGGTAGGTCTATGCCAACTAGGAAGATATCACCTCGATATATGGGACCATACTAAAGTTTAAGTACAGTGGGTCCTATAGCATATAGGATCTCTTTGCCTCTGCCTTTATTAGAAATACATGATCTGTTTTATGTATCACAATTTAAAAAGTATCAACCAGATCCATCACATGTGATCGAGCTAGAAGAAATAGAACTTTAAGAGAATCTCACCCATCAAACTAAGCCGAATCAAATTGTGAATGTCAAGGAAAAGCACCTGTATAATAAGATTATTCAACTAGTGATAGGAAATTAGTCGCTTATCCTCAAAATTACACTAAAGCTAACCCTAATACAATATAGGGCTAACCCTAGGTCATCTCTCAAGGAATGGTTTTAAGTCTAATTGAAAGTTATCTAGTGAAATAAATCAACCAAAGTTTCTAGGAATTTAGTTACCTAGCTAATTATCTAAACTAATTACCTAATGTGCAAGTAATTAAATTGCTAGTGAAAGTGAGTGAAATGAACTTCCCTTTTTACAATAATGGAACCCTAAAGATTAGTTGATTTTGGACTCATTATCTTCTCATGATTAGGCTAAGTTTAGCTTCCCTTTCCTCTTGACTAAAGCTGTCATGACTTAAGAAAATTATCCTAAGCCAATTAACCTAATTAGCTAACCTCCCTAGGTCTTAGATTAAAGTCCCTAGTTCAATTAACCAATTGGTGAAGACATTAGCCAAGTGATTCACTCAAAATCCTCTCTCAACAGCCATGGTCAAACACATAAATTGAGCAACCACAAGATTATGTCAAGCTACTCAACAACACAAGCATTAACACTACAAGATTATGCAATATTAACACAAGAAATTCACTAATTGAAAAACACAAGATTATGTGCCAAACAAAGAGTGACAAAATTCAGTCATGGCTGTCCAAGGAAGAAATTAAATGAAACAATCCTCTCTCTTTACATCAACATCAAATTTAAATTAGAATTTATAAGCTAAGATGATTAAACCCTATATTAAGGAATCTAACCATCTTGTAAAAAGAGAAGAGGATAGGAAACAAAAGAACTTAGCCAATTTGAAGCTCAAGACTCATCCTCCATCTTCATCTCTCTAGGATTCCACAAAGAAACTTAGCCAATCTTCATCTTCAAGAACCCTAATGATTGCTTGTGAAGGCCAAACTCTATAGCTCTTGAATGATGGAAATGAGCTTCAATCCTTGTGAAAATGGAAGGGATGGAACGAAAATGAAGAGAGGAGAAGAATGGTATGAGTTTTGTGGAGGTTTGGTGGCTGAAAATAGAGGTTAGGGTGCTGGAAAATGAAGAACAAAAGAGAGAAAATGAAGAACACTATGAACAAGAGAGAGAGAATGGAAGATGAATGAGATATATGTTGGATCCCATTTGGGGCTTAAAATGGCGTGCTCCTGGTGTCTCCCATCAGCTAAAGCTTAATTAAAATAAGGAAAAAGAAATTAAAATGTAAATGGGAGCCTTGTCACACTTGCAAGGTGGCAACTTTCTATTGGTTTGTAGATGATTCCAATGTGTGCCTAATTTCCCATGTGTCATCCACATCATTTTAGCTGATTTAACCCCTCAAAATAATCATAATTCACGTGCAAACCATCAGCCATTGACCTCAAGGAGTGTTGACCTCAATTGCCCAATTGATGCACAAGTCACATGCCACCTATGTCACATAAATCATATAATTCAATTAAATAGCATATGATATAATAAAATCTAATTCATGTCTAGAATTAAATTCATAATTAGAAGGGAGAATTTATTAAATTAACCAAGTTTCAGGCTGCACAAAATTATATAAAAATTTCCACACAAAGGCAAACCAAAAACTAGGACAAACTAAGACACTTAAAAAAGTGTTGACTTTTTTATTTAATTACTCCCAAGATAAAATGAATTTTAAAAATATAATTTCACCATTCATCAACTGGACATAAAATTCACTTTGCCAATTTTTCTTGTACATTTTCTCAAAAGTTTATTTTTTGGACCAAAATGCCCCTAGTGCACTGAACCTAGAAACTTAGGCAAAGTTCCAAATCTAATGCAATGT
Organism: Prosopis cineraria; assembly: GCF_029017545.1. Classification (NCBI taxonomy): domain Eukaryota; kingdom Viridiplantae; phylum Streptophyta; class Magnoliopsida; order Fabales; family Fabaceae; genus Prosopis; species Prosopis cineraria. Next base: position 8,912 of record NW_026556377.1, read on the forward strand.
GTGCACTTGAAGGTGATAAATCATTAATAAAATGGTCCTAATTGATAACTAAAAGTGGGTAACAAATGTGTTCTATCAACTAGTAAAAGTGTTTTGGTGAGGAATGCCTCCTAGTGACGTGACATGGGAGACAGAGGAGAGTATGAGGAAGAAATACTCTCATTTGTTTCCATGAGGTGAGTTTGTAGTTGTGTTTGAATTTGGGGACAAAATTCCTTTAAAGGAGGGGAGAATTGTAACATCTTAAATTTTAATCCAAAAAACTAGTTACTAATTAGGGATAAATTAGTAATTAGCGGATTGATTGTGGTTTAGATATTGGGTTAGCATTTTGTATTGATTGGTTTTTGTGTTAATAGGATTGAAGGGTTGAATAGAAATTTAGAACACAACATGCAAGCTAATAAGGTTTAATCACTTGCCTTCAAAATTAAACTAAAGCTAACCCTAATGTAATATAGGGCTAACCCTAGGTCATCTTTTAAGAAATGATTTTAGTCTAATTAAAAGTTATCTAGTGAAATAAATCACCCAAAGTTATATAGGAATTTAGTTACCTAATTATCTATACTAATTACCTAATGTGCAAGTAATTAAAATGGTAATTAAAGTAAGTAAAATGAACTTTCCTTTTCACAAGAGTAGAACCCTAACGATTAATTGATTTTGGACTCATTATCTTCTCATGATTAGGCTAAGTTTAGCTTCCCTTTCCTCTTGACTAAAGCTGTCATGACTTAAGAAAATTATCCTAAGCCAATAAACCTAATTAGCTAACTTCCCTAGGTCCTAGATTAAATTTCCTAGTTCAATTAACCAATTGGTATAAAAATTAGCCAAGTGATTTACACAAAATCTCCTCTCAACAGCCACGGTCAAAACAACAATATGAGTAACCACAAGATTATGTCAAGCTACTCAACAATAAAAACATTAACACCACATGATTATGCAATATCAACAAATGTAATTCACTAAATAAAAAACACAAGATTATGTGCTCAATATGAAGTGGCCGAATTAGCCATGATAGCCTAAAGATGAAATTAAATGAAACAATCATCTTCTCTTTACATCAATAACAAATTCAAATTAGAATTTACAAGCCAAGATGATCAAACCCTAGATTAAGAAATCTAATCATCTAGTCAAAAAAGAAGAGGATAGAAAACAAAAGGACTTAGCCTTATTGAAGCTCAAGACTCATCCTCCATTTTTATCTCTCTAGGATTCCACCAAGAAACTTAGCCAATCTTCATCATCTTCAAAAGTCCTAGTAATTACTTATGAAGGCCAAACTCTATAGCTCTTGAATGATGAAAAATGAGCTTCAATCCTTATAAAAGTGGAGGATTAGGATGAAATTGAGGAGAGGAGAAGAATAGTATGAGTTTTATGGAGGTTTGGTGGCTAAAAATGGAGATTAGGGTGCTAGAAAATGAAGAACACTATGAACAGGTGAGAGAAAATGTGGAAAATGAATGAGATGAGTGTTTGGATCTCAAATTAGGGCTGAATGGATGTGCATCTAGTGTTTCCCTTCAGATGAACACTCAATTAAAAAAATGGAAAAGAAATTAAAATGGAAATGGGAGCCTTATCATACTTACAAGGTGCAAACCTCCTATTGGTGGGTAGATGATTCCAATGTGTGTGTAATTTTTCATTTGTAATCCACATTTTCAAGCTGATTTAATCCCTAAATAAAGCCTAATTCACGTGTAAACCATTAGCTTTGACCTCAAGGAGTGTTGACCTTAATTGCCCAATTGATACACAAGTCACATGCCACCTATGTCACATAAATCACATAATTCAATTAAATAGCATGTGATATAATAAAATATAATTAATGTCCACAATTAAATTCATAATTAAAAGGGAGAATTTATTAAATTAACCAAGTTCTAGGTTGTACAAAATTATATAAAAATTTCCACACAAAGACAACCCGAAAACTAGGTCAAACTAAGATACTTAAGAAAGTTGACTATTTTATTTAATTACTCCCAAACTAAAATGAATTTTAAAAATATAATTTCACCACCCATCAACTAGACATAAAATGCACTTTGCCAAATTTTCTTGTACATTTTCTCAAAAGTTTATTTTTTTGGACCAAAATACTCCTAGTGCACTAAACCTAGAAACTTAGGCAAAATTCCAAATCTAATGCAATGTGTGCACTTTGAGGTGATAAATAATTAAAAAAAAGGTCCTAATTGACAAATAAAAGTGGGTAACAATTGTGTTCTATCACAAGCACAAGTGAGATTAACTTCACTGTGCCACACGCCGTAGTAGAATTTATGTGCACTGTTGCACATTGCATAGATTTCACTTAAAGCTAATGTGATCTGCTTTTGAAATTAGAAGAGATAAGTGTGGAAAATGCATCTAGGAGGAGGAGGTTTTCATCTCTGCTAGGGCAAGCATTATCTAGCTATCGGGAGTTGCTTTAACTACTGACTTATCGAGTAAGTATTGTACAGTCTTAAGCTTCATTTCTACCCCATTTTCATTGAATTTGATTGGTTGATAAATCAAATCATGAGGTTGTAAGGTGTTGGAATCTAAAACAAAAGTTTAAAAAGGGCTTCTGAAATGAAACTAAGGTTTTATAACTAGTTTAAAGTTAAATGGTTGAACTTGAGAATTTAGGCTTAATTAGCCTAAAAAGTTAGGTTAAAAATGGATGAAATTCGGTGAGTAAATTAGTTAGGAGGTTGTTGTGGTCATTTAAATAGCCTCTAAGGCCAATGACTATAGATAATGGACTTATGAATTTGAAAAGTATAAATTGAACCATTTTATATGTTAAAGGATTCAGTTTAGCTAAATCAATGCCTATACTAAATGTTAAAAATTGACTGTGGGATGTTGCATTGTGTAGATTGAGTATTTGAGACGTTGCTCATGAGTAATAGTAAGGGTAAAAGGTAACTAGAGTAACCCTTTTTACTTGTTCATTTGTAAAATTATTTACAAGTACATATATAACTGTGTGCATTGTGATTTATGAACCGATAGAGTAGCAGAATTATGAAAATATATGTATGCAGGTGTGTGACAATGTTTGAGATGCATGAGACGAGACATATGTATATGCACATCATATCTGTGAGAGTATCCTGGACTAGGGTAGGGGATCGAGGCCCTACTTTGTTAAGTTTAGGAAGTCCTAAAGGTCTTGAGTATAGAGCTTGACTCCACCAAGCAGGACTTAGGAGATCCTAATGATCTCGAGCATAGAGCTTGACACTGCCACAATGAACTTAGGATAATGATCTGTGAGTGTACCTTAGACTAGGGTAGGGGGTCATGATCCTACTCTGTGTAAGGCTAAGAAATCCTGAAGGTCTCGAGCATAGAGCTTGACTCTACCATAATAGACCTAGTAGACCACCCATATGCGAAGAGAATGCTTGGTCTAAATAGTGGTATGGTGGGCCTTGTTTCATAAAAGATTGAATGTAACATCATAAATTTCAATTTCAGGAACTAGTTGCTAATCAAGGGTAAATTAGTAGTTAGTGGATTGATTATGGTTTGGGTGTTGAGTTAGTATTTTATGTTGTTTGGATGTTGTGTTGATAGGATTGAAGGATAGAATGACAATCTGGGACATAATGCATGAGCACAAGCGAGATTGACCTCACTGTGCCACAGCTGCAGCGCATTGTGAAAAACTTACGTAAAAGCAAAGTTAAAACTCATGAAAACAGAAAGGGAAAGAGAGGAAAACATATTTGAAGAGGAAGAGGAGTCCATCTCTACTAGGGCAAGCCTTATCCAGCTATCAAGAGTCTGCTTTGATCAATAACTTACTGGGTAAGTATTGTGCAATCCTAAGCTTCAATTCTATCCCTATTTCATTGAATTTCATTAGTTAAGAAATTAAATCGTGAAGTTCGAAGGTGTTAAAATCTAAAAGAAAGGTTTAAAACGATCTATCAAATACAAAACTAAGGTTTTGTAACTAGTATGGAGTTGAGTGGTTAAACTTTGAGAGTTTAGGCTCAAAATAGCTAAAAGTTAGATTAGATGGCAAAATTATTGTTGAATAATATGTTAGGAGATTATTATGGTTGTTTGAGTAGCCTATAATCCTAATGACTATAAATAATGGAAAAGTGAATTAAAAAGGGTTCAATTGAACTTTTTTATGTGTTAATGGATTTGGTTAAGCTGATCAATACTTATGTGAAGTGTTAGGAATTGACTAAGGGGTACTGTGTTGTGTAGATTAAGCATCTGTGGCATTGCTTGTGAGAATCTATGCCCCTGAGAGCTTAGTATGATTGGTAACCCTTAGTTGTAAGGGTTAAAGGTAACTAGAATAACCCTTTTACTTATTTGTTTGTGAAATTATTTACAAGTACTTTTATATAACCCCGTGCATTATGTTATGAATTGATAGAGCAGCAATATTATGAAAGAATATACATGCAAGTGTGTGAGTATTGATTGAAATGAACTTAATGTGGCATGTGTATTGCCAGGCATCACATCTGTGAGAATACTCAAGATTATAGTGAGAGGACGCGGTCTTACTATAAGGAGGTCCAGGAAGTCCTGATGATCCAGAGCATAAAGCTTGACTTCGCCAAGACGGACCTAGGAGAAGAATCCTGATAATCTAAAGCATAAAGCTTGACTCTACCATGATAGACCTAGGATATGGAATGATCCACGAGGTTACCCTAAACTAGGGTAGGGGGTTGTGGTCTTACTTTATATAAGGTTAGAAAGTCCTAATGATCTAGAGCATAGAGTTTAACTCCATCATGACAGACCTAGGAGACCACCTATATGTGAAAAGGATTACCTGGTTTGATTAGTGGTATGGTAGGCCCTGTTCTATATGACTAGAAGTCCTGGTCTGAGCATAGAGATTACTCCGCTAGTAGAACTAGGAATGCATTGCATGAGCATAATAAGATTGATGAGAATGAATTCTTATATATGCATATGATATTGCTTTGATTGAAACACATGCTACTTTATCACTTATTTATGATTTTACTTACTAATTGATAATTGGGATCACCTTTGAGTTACTGGGAAATATGTCTCACTCTATTACTTTTAACACAGCTGAAGAGGCACAAGAAAGCTGGGAAAGGAATCGAGAAAAAGTAGCCTCACTTGGTAGTGGTATGACTACCATTTATGTAAATGAATGTATCATAAGTTATGATAATGGAGTTACTAACTAAGATGTATAAGTGAATGTGTATATGAATTGTGTTATGAAAACCTTACTTATATGTATATGATGTTGCATCTCGTCGAAGGTGCCCTTGCCCAGTGAGAGGGTACGTGAGTAGGTCTAGATGCTATGCAAGCAAGTATATAATGTTATGTAACTTGTTCCATTTATATTTATGTGTTGAATGTGAATTGGTTATGAATTGTGTATATATATGTGAGAATTTGACACAAATGGTGAAGTGGAACCCCATTTGAAAGAGTCAAGTACATTTATAATTCCTGACCATATAGTAAGGCGGAGCCCCATATGTAAGAGTCAAAGGGTTGAAAGTGGAACAAGTCTAATTATATATATATATATATATATATGAATATGTGTTTTATGTGTATCCTCATATAAGTCCACAATTATGTAATATGGCATTGAGAGGCCAAAATGGGCAATTGATGTGATATATGTGGTGTGAGGTATCAATCAGTTATATGTGGTCCTTTTATACTTGGTTCAAGGCCTGAAGTGGTCTAATTGGACAAGAAATGAGAATTGAGCACTTAGGGTGAAAGTTTTGAAAGAAAAAGTAATTTTTTACACCTAGGTGACTAATTTTAAATCGGACTATTAGATCGAGTCCAAACTTATTCCATTAGCTAGTATATGTTGTAAGCTTTGTGCAGGGACTTGAATCACTCCAATCGAACATCGAATGTGAAAATGGCTCGCAACATAAGTTTATCTTCTAAGTTGTCATATGATAGCAGAAACTGCTATCATATGTGCCACAGTGCACAATATGCCTATTGCAGTGCATGGCACAGATAGGAACAGAGGACATTGCTTTGTACCATAGGTTGCGGTACATTTGGTACACACCATAACGCATGGCCCTTTTTCAGGGTTGAGAAGTTATGTCTTATTGAGTTGTTTGACTGCATTTGCACTTTCGCTAGCCTTCTCTTTTGAATATACATTTAAAGAAGTTAGGATCCTGTGATTTGAAAACAAATAAATGGTTACTACTCTAATATTGATTTGTGATTGTATTATTGATTGTGTGATTGGGAATGGTAAATTTTGAATTAAGTTGGGACTTTACACTGAAAGTCCTAGTCTAAGAGTAGAGATTGCTCCGCTAAATGGAATTGAGAATGCTTTAACATGAGCATGATGAATAGATATGAGTGAATTCTTGTATATGCATTTTATACTATTTTTACTGAAATAATGCTACTTTATCTCTTATTTATGGTTTTGGTTACTAACTATTAATTGGGGTTATATTAGAATTATTGGAATGTATGTCTCACTCCATTACTTTTGTACACAGGTGAAAAGAGCACAAGAAGGCTAGGAAAGGAAGCGAGAAAAGAGTAGTTTTACTTGGTAATTGTATGACTATTATTGATTGAAATGAATGTATAATATGCTGTTAAAGTTTAAGTTGCCAACTAGGATGTATAAGTATATATGAAAATAGATATGTGAATGTGTATATAAAATGTGATTGAAAAAATGCTTGTATGTTTTGTATTGCATCTCACTGAAGGTACCACAGTAGTAAGTACACAGGTAGGCCTAGATGCCAAAAAAGTAAGTATATGTCATTATGTAACTTGTTTCACTTGTATATATGCATTGTTATGTGATGTTATGTATATATGTGAGAACTTGACACAAATGGTGAGGCAAAGGCTCATTTAGAAGAGTTGAGTATATTTGTGATTTCCTAACCAAATGATGAGGTAGAGCCCCATATGTGAGAGTTGGATGATTGAATGTAGAACAAGCCTATGTGTATATGTGCTTTTATGTGTTATGTCATATAAGTCCACAATTGTGTAATGTGGCATTAAGAGGTAAAAATGGATAAATAATGTGATTTATGTGATTAGAAGTGTCAATCAGGTGTATATGATCCTTTTAAACTTGATTCAAAACCTAGAGTGGTCTAATAGGACAAGAAATGGGAATTAAACACTTAAGGTGCAAGTTTAGAAAGAAAAAGTAACTTTTTACACCCAAGTGTTCAATTTTAGATCGGACCATCAGATCGAATCCAAACTTATCTCATTAATAGAATACATTTTAAGGTTCGTATGGGTGCTTAAATCACTCCAATTGAATATCGAATGTGGAAACGAGCGTGGCAAAAGTTCACCTTTTGAACTGCCATTTTTGCTATCATATGCACTGCGGTATATGGCACATAGAAGAACAAAGCACGTGGCTTTATACCACATGCTGCTAGTGTGAGCTGTAATACTTTTTTCAAGACAAAATTATTATGTTTCATTAAGTCATTGAATTGTGTTACGCTTTTATTAGCCTTTTTATTTGAATACATTTTTAAGAAGTTAGGATCCCAGATTTTGAAAACAAATAAATGGCTATTACTCTGATGTTATGTAACTATTGTTTGATGATTATGTGTTAGGAATGGTAAAGACTCTAAAAGCTTTACTTCTATTAGAATATATGAGAAATATGGCTTCATCACTTTTAAAATCAAACTTATCTAGATTATCCTTATCATTATTAAGTACAAAACACTTACAGCTAAATATGTGCAAATATAAGATGTTAGGCTTTCTTTACTTGTAGAACATATATAGTGTTTTGTTCAGAATGGGTCGAATACATGCTCTATTTGTGATGTAGCAGGCTATGCTCATGGCATCTGCCTAAAAGTATTTTGGGAGTTTCTTCTCATTCAATATAGTCCTTACCATCTCCTTTAAGGTTCTATTCTTTCTCTCCACTACTCTATTTGTTAAGGTGTTTTAGGAACTGAGAATTCATGACTTATTCTCCATTCTTCACAAAACTCAATGAAGTTTAAATTGTCAAATTCTCCACCATGGTCACTCCTTATCTTCATAATTTTCAAACTCTTTTCATTTTGTACTTTGCCTACAAATGGCACAAAATAATCAAAGGTTTGATCCTTATGAGACATAAAGATTGTCCATGTGAACCTAGAATAATCATCAACAATAACAAAAGTATAAAGATTATCCTTTAGACTTTTTACCCTTAAAAGACCAATTAAGTATATATGAAGCAACTCAAGAGGTCTTGAGGTAGATACTACATTTTTACTACAAAATGTAATCTTGACTTGTTTCCCTCCATATAAGCATCACATAGCTTGTCAGCTTTGAATTTAATCTTTGACAGTCCAATGACAAGATCCTTCTTTACAGGTTTGTCCAATTGCTTTATATTGATATGAGCTAATCTCTTATACCACAGCCAACTCTCATTATTCAAAGAGATTAGACACTTTGTATTCAATGAGTCATCATCAAAAGATTGATTGAGTATACATTCTAAACTCTATTCCCTTTCAGGATGGTTTTTCCTGTTTGCTCATTTCTCACAATACAACATGCGGCATTAAATATAACCTCATAACTTTTGTTACATAATTGACTTATACTCGAGAGGTTATGTCATAAGCTGTTAATTAAGTAAATATTATCAATGCATGGAGAGTTGGAAGAGTTTTTACTAACCTTAACTATACCAAGAATTCTACCCTTTTCATTGCTTTCAAAAGTGACAGTCACACCATCTTCAGTTTCTACTATGTCTAGAAACATAAAGCTATCACTAGTCATATGCTTGGAGCAGCTACTATCTAGATACCATTTTTTGTTTGTGACTGTCCTTGCTACCTGCACAAAGATCATGTATTCTTAGGTACCCAAATCTATTTGGGTCCTGATGGGTTAGTAGACCCCCTTGGAACCCACATTCTATTTTCACTCAACCTTTACTCCTTATAGATACATGAATTAGTCATGTGCCCTTTCTGATTGCACAAGTGGACTTGGGTGAATTAGTCATAGTGGCAAGAATAAAGAAGTCCTTATAATACTTTTATTTTTAATTAGATTTACATTGTATACTAACTTTATTAAAAAAACTTCTTTGTTAGTTCAAAATTTTGTTCAGATTATTTCTACCTTTAATAAATTTCGCAAGAGCATTTTTCAAATCCTCTTTTTCTAAAATGTGAAGAGAACAATCAACACACTGAGTTTCCTTTTTCAAAACAGAAACATTCTTCTTCAAAGCTTCATTTTCAGTTTTAAGAATCATATTTTCTTTTTTAGAAATAGCAAGCTTCTTTTTTACTTGAGTAAGATTTTCCATAAGAAGAAAAGATTCATTATGTAACTCTTCAAAAGAAATTTTTAATTCCTTAAAAGTAAAATCAAATTCAGAATTAGAGTCTGAGTCATTTACCTGATCAAGATTGCTTTTGGCCATCAAACAGAGAACCTTTTTAAGAACTTTTTGAGAACTTTTACCTAATCAAGATTGATTTCCTTTTCTTTCTTCTTTAAGAACTTTTTGCCAAATTTCTTCTTTCCAAAGAATTTGCCAAACTTCTTTACAAACATGACCATTTTTTCATCTGAATCTTCAGTATCACTAGTCTTAGGATCAAAATCTTCCTTTATCACTTTTAGAGCCAGTGTCTTCTTCTTCTTCTTAGCATCTTCTTTTAACATAGATAGTTTTCCTTCATGCTAGGTAAGACTTCCAAATAGTGCTACCACTGATCTCATGGAATCACTTTTTGCTTTTTCAATAGCAGTAATTTTAGTTCGCCATTTAGCCGGAAGACCTCTCATAATTTTTCTGACTTGCTCCTTTTGAATATAAGTCTTTCCAAGTACTGCAAGCTCATTCATCATGTGTGTGTATTTAACTTGCATTTCCTTGATGCTTTCTATAGGCTTCATTTTAAACAGTTCATACTGCTGATCAATGAACTCATTTTGTTTTCTTTGCATCCTTTAATGCCTTCATGAGTAATCTCTAGAGCATCTTACATTTTCTTTATTGTTTCTAGATTGCTGACACAAAAGTACTATTATTGACTCAATGCACTTGCAATGATTAATTTTGCCTTAGAGTTGAGCAGCATGAGTTTATCTTCCTTTTTTTATAAATTTCACTCCTTTCTTTTCTTATAAGTTGTCCTTCTATAGTTTTATAGGGAATATAAGGACCACTTTCAACAATCTCCCACAGATTAAGGTTTGAGGTCTCAAAGAATAATTTCATCTTGCTCTTCTAAAAGGTGTAGTTTTTACCATTGAATATAGGAGGCCTATTAATCTCAACACCTTTTGGGAGAACATTGTTACTAAAGCCAGCCATAGGATCCTCTTAGACTATAAAGTCTTTAATTAAGAGTCCAAGCTCTAATGCCAATTGTAGGATAGGTCGGCACCCAAAAGGAGGATGAATTGGGTGACACTTAAAAAATTTTGAGAACTTAAAAGAGTAAAATGCATTAGTAAGAAGGAAGAAGATGAGACACACAATTTATACTAGTTCAGCCCCAAACTTGGCCTACGTCCAGTCCTCAAAATCACACTTGAGATTTCCAACTAAATTCATAAGCTTCAATGGGTGCTTACTACCAAAGCACAACTCACAAGACTTAACTTATATTAAATCATCTAACAAAACTTGCTACAATCCGGCAAGTTGTTACAACCACTTGAAAAATACCTTCTCAAAATTTCAAATGAATGAAATAAACTTTCACAAAGAGACTCTCTTAAAGAGTAGATAAATTATAGTTGAAAGCTTATAAAATTGTGAGTGATTTTTCACAATTCTTTTCAAGAATGATGAATGCATGCAAGATATTTAAGCACAATTTAAAAGCTTTTTGAATGCTTAGATAGAGATAAATTCGCTCAAGAATCAAAAATTCTCTTTCAAACTTAAATTTTATCATATCTATAATTTTGGTAGTTGTTAGACTGTTGGAATAGTGTTTCTAGCTGTTGGTACAATTTCTTATGAGTGACTTGCTGAATCACGTGTGAAATTACTCACAACATGTTCCAGATATGTGTATGTGATAAATCACACGTGAACCTCTTGATCTCTCACTTGTGGTTTTGCATAAATGAATATGTAGACAATTATATGTGCAAAAACTCACATGCAAACAACTTGTTATCACACATGAAAATGCTTATAGAGATTTCAGCTTAGATCTATGTGATAGAAGTTGCATGAAATAACTATGCTATCATAAGTGAAATGGCTGGCAGAATGCCAAAGCCAATTCTTGTGAACAAAACTCGCATAGAAGTAGAAACCCATTACACACGAAATTACTAGCTCCAGACTTAGTCTCTTTGGGAGGATGAATCACATGTGAATCACAACTTTACTCACACATAAAATTGCAAGCATTAAGACTTAAACTAGTATAGGCATAAATAACGTGTGGAAATGCAATGGACTTAAGCAAGATTTTGTATGAAAATGTGGATGTGTGAATCACATAAATATTTGAGCAATTTGAACTTAGCTTGAGATAACTTAAGACTCAACATATCAAAATGTATTTGAGTACCAAATGACAAATCACATGTGAAATAGCTTGAGACATATAGTGATGAAACATAACTACTTGCATGGAGACCAATGGCTAGCTTGCTTGATTTTGCATACAGAAGAAAAGTTGAAGGCATTGCGTAACACAAGTGATAAATCACACGTAAATCACTTCCTAACTCTTGTGTGAACTATTTGTTAGTTTGCGTAACATGCAAAATCTCATAAGTGATAATGAAAAATCAAGTGTAAATCTGCAACTCTCACATAATTTAGCTTCTATGAACCTCAACACGCTAAAATGACATATCTTGCAAGCTTGGTTATACTTAGATGAGTCTTAATGTATATAAATGAGACTTGTGATGCATTCATTTTAATGATTATGAAAAGTAATTAAGCTCTCAAAGTTTTCATATTGAATCTAAGAGAATTTAAATAACTTATCCTAAAGTCCTTCATCTTCTTTTGATTTTTCATGCTCTTGAGGTTTTGTCTTCATCTATAATTCTTTATATCTGCACACATAACAAATGCCTTTTCTCTTAGTTTTGTAATCATCAAAACACATGATCCAACAACTTTCATAACCAATTTCTTGTACCACTCCACTACTATCTTAATGCATTTTATATTAAAAAATTTTTGAAAGATTATTTTGATGAAACCAATGACTACCAAAACAAACCGAGATTGGAGCATTTATTAAATATTTTAATAATTTCTCAATTATCTTCCCATGAAGAGCAATTCCACAACAAAAATGTATTATAAGCTACTTTCAAAAAGTGGGTTTATGCGACTAAAAAAATTTAGATGTAGAAGTTAACTTTTTCCTTTTTATTTTTTTTTAGAAAGCACGTTTAGACAAAAAAAATCATATTAAAAAAATACAAGAAATAGAAGAATATGTCAAAAATGAAGAAAATTAAAACCGCTCTAAATGGGACATAAAATTGAAATTTTTTCGAGCATATGTTAGGAAAAAAATGCACAGTATTCTAGCCCTCCATGCTCCAATTATCATATAGTTTGTCTAAATAATAAAATTATCTAGGAGATAATCTTATTAGTACATACGTAATCCTTTGATGCAAGGCCTTTATGTCATCCAAGTATTCTAAGTTTTCTTTAGAAAAGCGGAAACAAAAGCATTAACTTAGAAAGAAGCGTGAAACCTTTTAAAATAAGGAAAATAATAAATATTATATACCAAGATATCTCATGTTGTTTAATTTTCCTTCACCATCAAATGCTGTTATTATTCCCATTCAATTTTCTTGAGAATAATTTTTTTAATAATTTAAAAATTTATATAAAAAATTTTACATACGAATGATAGTTCTAAAATATTGCAGCAAATCTTTTGTTTCACGAATTAACCATTTTTAGCCACCACCCTCATTATATATCCTTTATATACTTTATATTGAAATTACTTTACAAATCCAATAATAAAAGAATTTGGTTTAGATAATGGAAATGTTTAATTATGCCTTTAATATTTATAAAAAATAGTAAAAAGAAAAATTTCCATGTTGATGATCTTCAAAGTCTTGAATAGGGGTTTTGTATTGATGATCTTTAAGATTATGAGCCAAAAATTTGTTCTAATACCGTTATGATACCACTTTTTGTTTTTAACTTTAATTTGTGGTTACTGAATTAAATAATTATTAAATATTTTACATTTTTCATCATGTTGAATATAATTTATAGGATAGATGATCAATTTTAGCCTTCATAACCAATTTCTTGCACCACTCCACTACTATCATGATGCATTTTATATTAAAAATATTTTTGAAAAGATTATTTTAATGAAACCGATGACTACCAAAACAAACTAAGATTGGAGCATTTATTAAATATTTTAATAATTTATCAATCATCTTCCCATGAAAAACAAACAAAAATGTATTATAAGCTACTTTCAAAAAGTGGGTTCGTTACTTTATGGGACAAAAAAAATTTAGATGTAGAAGTTAACTTTTTCCTTTTTTATAGTTTTTTTTAAAAAGCACATTCAAACGAGAAAGATCATATTAAAAAAATATAAAAAACAAAAGACTATGTCAAAAATGAAGAAAATTAAAACTGCTCTAAATGAGACGTAAAAATTAAAACTTTTTTTTAGTATATGTCGGGTAAAAAAAAAAAACGCACAGTATTTTAGCCCTCCTTGCTCAAATTATCATATAGTTCATCTAAGTAATCAAACTAAGTAGGAGACAATCTTATTAATAAATATTTAATCTTTTGATGCAAGATCTTTACATCATCCAAGTACTCTAAGTTTTCTTTAGGGGAAAAAAAAAAGAAACAAAAGTATTAATTTAGAAAGAAATGTAGAACCTTTTAAAATAAAATAAAGAAAATAATAAATATTATATACCAAAATATCTTATGTTGTATAATTTTCCTTCACCATCAAATGCCGTCATTATTTACATTCAATATTCTTGAGAATAATTAAGATACAATTTTTTAATAATTTGAAAATTTATATAAAATATTTTATATCGGTATGATATTTCTAAAATATTGCAGCAAATCTTTTGTTTCACGAATTAACCATTTCTAGCCACCACCCTCATTATATATCCTTCATCTACTTTATATTGAAATTTCTTTACAAATCCAATAATAAAGGAATTTGGATTAGATAATGGAAATGTTCAATTATGTTGTTAATATTTATATAAAATAGTGATAAGAAAAAGTTCTGTGTTGATGATCTTCAAAGTCTTGAGCGAGGGTTTTATATTAATGATCTTTAAGATTATGAGCCAAAAATTGGTTCTGATGCATTTTTGTTCATGTTGTATACGATTTATAAGGTAGACAATCAATTTTAGCCTTCATAATTAATTTCTTGTACAACTTCACTACTATCTTGATATATTTCATATTAAAAAATTATTTTAAAGGTTTTTTGATGAAACAAGTACCTACCAAAACAAATTGAGATTGGAGCATTCATTAAATATTTTCATAATCTCTCAATTATCTTCCTTTTTGTGTTTCCTTTAGAAAAAAAAGAAACAAAGGCATTAACTTAGAATGAAATGTAGATCTAATTAAAATAAAATAATAAATATTATATATCAAGATATTTCATCTTATATAATTTTCCTTTACCATCCAATACCATTATTCTTCTCATTCAATATTGGGTTAATGAACAAATAAGACCCTGAACTATTGCCCAAAAATCACTATAAATCCTGAACTTTTAAAAAATACAAAATAAACCCTAAACTTTTGAAATAATAGAAAAATAAACCCTAACTGTTAACTTTTTAACTTCGTAACTGTTCATACAGGTATTGTTCAAGGTTTATTTTTCTACAAATTTAACCCTGACTGTTATAGTACCCGTATGAACAATTACAGTGTTAAAAAATTAACAGTTAGGGTTTATTTTGCTATGAATTTAAAAGTTTAAGATTTATTTTGCATATTTTAAGAGTTTAGAATTCAGTGTAATTTTCAAGCAATAATTTAGGGTCATATTTGCTCATTAAACTTTCAATATTCTTGAGAATAATCAAGACACGATTTTTTTAATGATTTGAAAAATTCATACATAATTTTTATATATGGATTATATTTCTAGAACATTAGAGCGAATCTTTTGTTTTACGAATTGACCATCTTTAGGAACCTCCCTCATTATATATCCATGATGTGCTTAACATTGAAGTTTCTTTACAAATCAAGCAAAATAATTTAGTTTAGAAAATTGAAATGTTCAATTATGTCATTAATGTCTGTACAAAATATTAAGAAAAAGGGTTTGTTAAAGTATATCCTTTATATACTTCACTAATAATTCTCCTCAACTGAAGAAAATTGTATTCCATCATGCAAGTGGCATCTTTGTAGGAACAATTCTAGAGTTATGCCACCTATTGGTGACACTGCTTAGTCCTTAAAGGATGATATTGTGATATCCCGAAATTTTTAAGATCTGAATTTAATTAAAAAATAATAAAAAGATAAAATATATTAAATTAAGATTTAGAATAGTTTGATAAAGGTTTAGAGTTTGAATTTTGCTAAACAAAAGTTTAGTTTTATTTTATTTTTAATTATGAGAAAAATTATCAAATTTGCCCCTGGCTTTTGTGTTATAACAAAAAGATTTAGGCCCTTTCTTGTAATTTATCCCAAAGTATTTAGTTTAGTTTTTTTAAGAGATGCACGCAAAAACGAATCAAAAAACAAAACAAAGAAGCAAAGAAAGAAAAGAGAGTACGAGAGACCAAGAGAGCAAAAGAGGAGAAGAGAGGAGGAAGAGAGGGAGCTAGAGCTCAAATTTGGGAGGCTTTATGGTGGTTGTGAGCTCGGTTATGCGTTAGGTAAGCTCCTTATTTCAATCCTTTTCCTTTCCTCTTGGTTTTCTTCAATTTTTGGAAGAGGGAATATCTGAATTTTGATTCCAAAAGCTTTATTCTTATAAGCTTGGGTTTTCTTAGATCCTAGAGAGGTTATTTTAAGTTTCTATATGGTGCTCCAATGCTTTGAGTGGGTAATTAGATGAAAGAAGGGAGTTTTAGGCAAAAATTAAACCTTAAGAGATTGGGTTTTGCTCTTTAGTGGTTTAAGCCTATTGATTTAGTTATAATTGTGCTCTTTGAATCCAATAAGATTTAAATTAAGCTTTAATTTTTATTATAAGGGCTAATTGTGAAAGTTGATAATACTAAGTGAAGGTTTTTTGGTTGATTAAAAATTGTATAGCTTGAAAATTGGCCTAATGGTGGCTAATAAATGGTTTTGGTGGTCAAGTGATATTATATAAATTGTTGGTTTAATATATGGACCATTAGGATGTTGGAAATTATGCCTTAGGGCCAATTATTGTTCTATGCACATTGTTATTTAATGAATTTTTCTTTTGTTATCATAACAATTTTATGTTCAATATGATAACTGTATCCTTGGACAAACTATAGTGATTGTCCTAAATGTCCCTGGTCGGTCATCTATGAGGGATCATGGATGAAACAAGACTAGTATGACTTTGATTAATTATAGAGATACAAATTAAAGTCATAGGCACTTGAAAGAGTACAAGGTGCTAGACTGACCCGCTATGAGAAAGCTACAAGTCATAAGCTTATCTCATATGTAATTATATCACTAAGCCCTTTGACTTGAGATCATCATAGATTCCTACATGATGACTACTGAACTTTGACCTAGTCAAAAGTCACCTTTGATCAGGTAATCATAAAGGCTATGATTGAGTTTAGTGATATTCATGTAGAGGAATATGAGTGGTCAAGATGGAATTTATCCCTCACATTAAGTGAGAGATATTACTGGGCCCCTCAATGAGTAAGACTGAGAAAATGTATGGTCATACTACAATGGAAAGGGTTTTTTCATTGCTACTGTCAGTCCACTCAGAGATCGAGAAAGTAACAGTCAGGTAAAAGAGAATGACAATTACATGTCTTATATTTGACCGAAATATCCCGTGATAAAAGGGATGTGATACGATTGCATGATAGGTTACATCGAATCATCGATCTCCATGTGAATTGGGTAGTTGCAATGTCTTCCTATAGGCCACTTGTAACTTATGAGCTAATAGTGTAATTAGCCTACTACCAATTTCAAATGGGCCTATAGGGTTGTACACAAGAACATCCCAACTCGAGCTAAAATATCCAAGTTTATTGAATTTAAAATATGTCTAGATTCAATGAATGTAATATAGGGTGAATGAATTATATATATATATATATTTGAATATTATTTGATAAATATATATATATTTATATTTATATGAAATGTATAATTCAAAATATAATTATATATATATATATATATTCATATGTTTATATATATGATATATAAAATTAAATATAATTTATATATATATATATTGAAATATATATGTATATATATATTCGTACATATATACAATATAATATGTATGTGATATATATTATATTATATTATATTGTATTATATTATGTTAGTTTTAAATTTAATTTTATATGGTAGATTAAATTTAATAACTAATATAATATGAGAGAATATCATGTCAGTTTTATAATTTGAATTTATAAGATAAATTTAAATTAGATGTGATATCATGGATTAAATTTATGAGATAAAATTAATTAAATTTTTGTGGGCTTTTAAGTGGAAGATGAAAACCCTGATCCATATACTATATATAGATAGGGAAATCCTTTATGAAGGAGGAGAGAGTTAAAAATGTTTTGACAATAAAAACACTTTGAAAGCCATGAAAACGCCCTATAGAAAGAAAACTAACATTCAAATAAGAATGAATACTGGGAGCGCTAGCATGATATTCGAGTTAGAGAGCTATTCATGTGGATACCGATAAAGGGAGTAGATCTACGTTGTTAGCTTCTGAGATCCAAACTCTTGAAGAGAATGTGCCCCAAGTTCAAAGAATTAAAAGGTAACTCTTCTATCCATCTTGACTCAAACGAGTTCGTTCATTCCATATCAGGATAGGGACTTTAAAATTTTAATATTCTGTTGTACCTCCCTATCCAATAGTGGTACTAGAGCCAGGTCAAATTTTCATTTAAGTTGGGTTTTGGTTGATTACATTTTTAAATCTTCATGTGATGAACTTCTTTAGATGAATGTTGCTTTAAGATTTTTGAAATTTATATGTGATATTTTCAAAGTCTATATATGTTTTTCATGTGATGTTTTCAAAATATATATATATATATAAACTTGTTTTATATATATTCAAATTTATATCAATTTAAATAAATTAATATGATTAATATTTATCTATATGATGTGCATTGTTAATATGACTAATGTTCGTCCATATGATGTACGTTCTTAATGTCATTATTGTTCATGGCTAACTCTGTGTAGCGCAATCTAATTCACAATTTATAGCCTTTCATTTTGCCTTGAAGTTGTTTGGGTATGGTGACATATATAGCTTTAGTTTTATATGGGTTGTAAAATTTAAATATGGCCTGCATGTCATGCCTCTCTTTATAAACTCTAAATGTACATTTTCTTCTCATCTCAATACCCTTGTATGTATAAATGAGGTTTCTTGATGTAATTTATCTTCTTAGAGAGGTCCTCTCATTGGCTTGGGATGGACATAGGTTAAGTGAGCCATATTATGTCACGTTTGATTATGCTTTTTATTATATCATAATATGTATGATTTTGTATACGATACAATTGCTTTCACTTTACACGATCATTAAATTAATAAATCAAACTCTCTAATCAAAATCTTAAATCATAATGCTGTCAATTAATGAATATTTTCAAAATCTAGATCACTCAAATGTAGGATCCACTAAAGTAGATACATTTGGGTTATCTTTGTGAGACAAGCGTGAATAATGGTGCTACTCACAAAGATTCATTATCATTTGACTTAATTGAGTTTATTAAAATGGTTTTAGATCTCAAGGCATTAGATGGGATTGAACATGCCGGATCATATGATGATTGAATTCCATAAAGATCTAAGAGTTACATGTGATGTAATTAGTAAATGAGTTACCTACCTAAATAATTTAATTTTAAGCGTCCTACCAAAGCGGACTTAAATTTAAGTGAAATATGGGTCTTAGCCTACTAATCAAATTTGAGAGTTGTTATAAAATTAACTTTATGTATTTTATTATAGAATCATGTCGACTAGTAACACTATTGCACTATCGTCGCGATTAGTCCTTAAAAAGGACAAACTCAATGGGACAAACTTTATTGACTGGTTCAGTGTCCTAGATGAACCCATTCCTGAGGAGCCTGTGGCCAACGCTCCTAGAGCTCAAAGGGATGCTTATATAAAGAACACAAATGACTTGGTGAATGTAGGATGCCTAATGCTAGCTACCATGGTTCCAAAACTTCAAAGAGATTTGGAACACATGGAGACTTGTACATCTTAAGGAAATGTTCCAGCAACAAGCAAAGCAAGAGAGATATGAGACCACAAAGGCCTTACACTCCTGCAAGATGGCTGAGGGTGCATCAGTTAGCACTCATGTTTTAAAGATAAAGAGCTATATTGATCACCTTGAAAGGCTCGGATTTCCCTTAAGCCAGGAGTTAGCTACAGATTTGATCTTGAACTTACTCCCAAAAAGTTATGAATAGTTTGTTATGAACTATAACATGAATGACATGGAGAAATCTAGTTTTGAACTGCATAAGATGCTTAAAACTGTTAAGAAAAACATTAAGAAAAGGCCTAGTACTATTTTGATGGTTCAAAAAGGAAAGAGTATGAAAAAGAAAGGCAAAGGCAAGGGCAAGGGAAAGGGTAAAGGCTCAAATGGTAAGACCAAAGAGTCGAACAAGCTTGAAACTAAGCCTCCAGCTAAGAAGGCAAAGCCTCCAAAGGAAGGAGTTTGCTTCTTTTATAATAAACCAAGTCATTGGAAGAGAACTGCAAGCTCTACTGGAAGACTTGAAAAAGAAGAAGGATAGCGGGGCTACTCCTTCAAGTATTTATGTTATAGACATTCACCTTTCTACTTCTTCTATATGGGTATTAGATATTGCATGTGGTTCTCACATTTGTACGAATGTGAAAGGTCTCAAAGACAGTAGAAAGTTGATGAAGGGTGAAGTTGACCTATGAGTTGGAAACAAAGCAAGAGTTACTTCTTTAGCCATAGGCACTTATAAATTACTTTTGCCTAGTGGGCTTATGTTAGTTTTGAACAATTCCTATTATGTTCCTACTTTGAGTAGCAAAATTGTTTCTCTTTCTTATTTAGATAAGGAAGGTTTTACTTCCATTACTAAGTGTGCGTTTGGTTTTCAGTTTGCCAAAAGTTCATTTGGTAAAAGTTCATTTGGTGAAAGTCAGTTTAATGAAAGTCAGTTGTTGTAACGAAATTTGTGTTTGGATATATTTTTTCAGTTTGATACATTAAAAGTTGTTTGGTTTGTGATAGTGAAATTTGCTTTTGAATGTACAATTACTAAAAAGAACATTAATTTATAATGATTTATAATTTTTATTATACAAATGTAATATATTCAAAATATTTAAAAAATGTAATAAAGATTATAAATAACATAAATTTTGATCTATAATGTTAAAAATTTGATCTCTAATTATTTGTATTTTTTAATTTGTAATTTTAAAAGATGTAATAAAGATTTGTAATTTTTATTATACATTAATGCTAAAAATTAACATGATTAATTACTAAATTTATAATACTAAAAAAATTGATACCTAATTATTATTATTAAAATAATAATTATATTTTAATGAATTAACTATTTTTTAAATAAAAAAATAAGAGATTAAACTTACGGTAATATGGTCAAATAACATTCTACTTTTCAAATCCACTTTTCAAAAGCTTCAAATAGTTACGTTTCAGAAATCTACTTTCAACTATTGTTTGAATGTACTTTCAGAATGTGCTTTTCTATAAAATATTCTACCCAAACAACTTTTAACTTTTTGAAAGTAAAATTTTGCTTTCTGAACGTGAAACGGAGGAAAACCAAATGGACCCTAAGAATGATAAATGTTCTATTTATCAAAATGACATTTTTTATGCTAATAGCGATTTGCATTTTGGTCATTATTTTTTTAATCTGGAACATCCT
Organism: Prosopis cineraria; assembly: GCF_029017545.1. NCBI lineage: Eukaryota > Viridiplantae > Streptophyta > Magnoliopsida > Fabales > Fabaceae > Prosopis > Prosopis cineraria. The sequence goes on from NW_026556377.1 coordinate 30,117, forward strand.
AGCAATGAAGACATCTATAATGTAACTACCAAAAGGATCAAGTCGAACGATTTGAATCCAACCTACCTATGGCATTGTCATCTTAGCCATATAAATGAGAAATGTATTTCTAAGCTCTATCAAGAGGGACTTCTCAACTCATTTGATTTTGAATCTCATGACACTTACGAATGTTGTTTATTAGGAAAGATGATAAAAGCACCTTTACTGGGCATAGTGAGAGCTCTAATGAATTATTGGGACTCATACATATAAATGTATGTGGACAAATGAGTACAATTTTCAGAGGGAGTTATCTGTACTTCATTACCTTTATTGATGACTACAGTAGGTATGGGTACATCTACCTAATGAACACAAATTCAAATCTTTTGAAATGTTCAAAATATTTCAAAATGAAGTAAAAAACCAACTTGGTAAGACTATTAAAACTCTTCGATCTAATCGAGGAGGTGAATATTTGAGCCAAGAATTCATAGATCATTTTAGGAGTTGTGGGATAGTCTCACAATTAACCCCTTCAACAATACCACAATGGAATGGTGTTTCTGAGTGAAGAAATTGGACACTATTAGATATGGTTCGATCCATGATGAGTCAAGCAGATCTTCCACCATCCTTTTGGGGCCATGCACTAAAAACAACTGCTTCATATTGAACCGTGTTCCATCTAAGGTAATTAGGAAGACACCATATGAGATATGGACTAGGACGAAACCTAGTTTGTCTTTTCTCAAGATTTGGGGAAGTGAGATTTATGTTAAGAAATAAGCCTCAGACAACGTAGCACCCAAATCCATAAAGTGCCTTTTTGTAAGGTATCCTAAAGAAATAAAGGGATGCTATGTCTACAATCCCACTGATAACAAAGTGTTTGTAATTTAAAATGGTATCTTTCTAGAAAGAGAATTTATCTCTAAAAGAACCAGTGGGAGCAAGATACATCTTGAAGAAATTCAAGAACCACAAGATAGCATAGAGTCACAGATAGGAATCGAGAAGACTCACAAGAAGTAAATGAGCCTACTCAAATAACACAAGGCCTATAAAGTTTTGATAGCACATGGCATCATCCTCAAAGATATGGATTTTTTATTAGTGAATGTCGTGATGTGTTGCTCATTAAACACAATGAACTAACCACCTACCAAGAATCCATAGTGGGACCAAATTCTGAGAAATGGCTAAATGCCATGAAATTTAAAATGCAATCCATATATAATAATAAGGTATAGATCTTAATCAATCCATCTGAAGGAATAAAAACCATCAAGTGCTAGTGGGATTTTAAGGAGAAAACTAACATGGATTGCAAAGTAAATGTCTTCAAGGCATGATTGGTTAGAAAAGGATTCACCTAAACTCATGGTGTAGACTATGATGAAACCTTTTCACCAGTCGCAATGGCCAAATCAATCAAATTCCTCCTTACCATTGCAACATATTATGACTATGAAATATGAAAAATGGATGTTAAAATATCAGTCCTTAATGGACATCTAATGAGGAAGTGTACATGACACAACCTGAAGGTTTTGTGTGTCCAGAGGACTCTATAAGGTGTGCGAGCTTTAAAGATCCATTTATGAAATGAAGCATTTTGGAGCTGGAATCAATGTTTTAATGAAGTAATCAAGAGTTTAGATTCATTCAAACATTGATGAACCTTGTGTTTATAAAAGAGCTAATGGCAGCACAATTATATTTCTAGTGTTACATGTAGATGATATCCTACTTATTGGGAATGACATTCCTACCTTATAGAATGTCAAGTCTTGGTTAGAAAAATCTTTCTCTGTGAAGGGCCTAGGTGAAGCCACTTATATCCTTGGGATTAAGATCTATAGAGATAGATCCAAAAAGCTGATAGGCCTAAGTTAAAGCACATACATGGACAAGATATTGCATAGGTTCAGTATGCAGGATTCAAAGGGAGGTTTCATCCCCATGTCTTATAGCATTCATCTCAGGAAAGACTAGTATCCTAGTACACAAAATCAGCAAGATTGCATGAGGTTCCATATGCCTCAGCAATTGGATCTATTATGTATGCCATGCTATGCACTTGACCAGATGTTTCATTTGCCTTAAGAATGACCAGCAGATACCAAGTAGATCTAGGAGACGATCATTTGAATGCTATCAAGAATATCCTAAAGTACTTAAGAAGGACTAAGGATTTATTCTTAGTAGGCAGATTGGATGATGAGTTAATTGTAATAGATTACACAGATGCAAGCTTCCAAACTGACCAGGATGACCTTAAATCATAATCAGAATATGTGTTCACCTTAAATGGTGGGGCAGTGATCTGGAAGAGCTCAAAGCAGAGCACAACAACTGATTCTACAATAAAAGCTAAGTATATAGCAGCATCAGATGCAGCTAAGGAAGCCGTTTGGATCAAGAAGTTTATTGCTAAACTAAGAGTGGCGCCTAACATCTCAGATCCAATAAACTTGTTCTATGATAATAGCGTTGTAATTGCATAGAGCAAGGAGCTAAGGTCACACCAAAAGACCAAGCATATACTCAGGCGTTTCTACCTTATCAAAGAGATCAATGATAGAAGTGATATAAAAATATGCAAATTAGCAAGAGAAGATAATGTTGCTAATCCTCTTATAAAGCTTCTTGCACAGGTGAAGCATGAGCGTCATGTCAGGATAATGGGAATTAGACAAATAAATGATTGTACCTAGTGCAAGTGGGAGGATGTTGGAAATTGTGCCCTAAGACCAATCATTGTACTATGCACATTGTTATTTAATGAATTTCTCTTTTGTTATCATAACAATTTCCTATTCAATATGATAACTGTATCTTGGACAAACTATAGTAATTGTCCTAAATGTCCCTAATCGATCATCTACAAGAGATCATAGATGAAACAAGACTAGTATGACTAATTAATTATAGAGATACAAATCAAAGTCACAGGCACTTGAAGGAGTACAAGGTGCTAGATGTAACACTTGCCCCCGTGTTATCCAAAAATCACACAATTCAAATAAGCTAAGTGTGGTTAAGGAATTAATCCTAAAACCAACTTAGAAACAAACTATTTAAATCACTAAATAAATACACAATTGCAAAGTAAACATTTAAAGCCTTTTAAAAAATTTATAGGTTCTACCTATAGCGCACGGAAGCAAGTTAGGTGAAAGAAGGGTAAAATATGTTGTCAAAATGTTGTCATGACAACATTAAATTGCTGTCATGACGGTCCTCCCGAGTCAACTTCAAGGAGGCACCGTTTTGTCTTTCGATCTCCGATCAAAGAAATTTTAAAGCTCACCTCACATTCAAAGGGTACTATAAGTGTATCAAATTTCAAAAAGATCCAACGGTCAGATTAAAAATTGTATATGTTATAAATTGGTCACTTTTGCTGTCATGACAGCTAAAAAAGCTGTCATGACAGCACTTCCGAACCAACTTCCGAAGTACATTATTTCATCATCTGACCCCTGATCGGAGTGATTCCAAAGCCCACATGTCACTTTTAAAGAATACTATTAGCAACCAAGATCCAACGGATGAATTGAATTTTGTGTAGGTTACAATATTACTACTGTAGCTGTCATGACAGCAATGAAATGCTGTCATGACAGCACCTCCAGACCAAATTCCGGAGTGTGCCGTTTCTCCATCCGATATCTGATCGACATGATTCCAAATCTCACACGAAGCTTATAAAAGGTTTTACTTGTGACCTAAATTTTAGAGAAATCCAATGGTCGGATCAAGATTTGGACACCCGGATGTAAAAGTGCAGCTTTTTGATAAAAACTATTTTCAAAATTGTCCAAATCTCATCCTAATGGTCACAAACCTGTGGGAACACTTTGGACATGTCAAATAAGACTAAAAACACCTGATAGAACATTCAAATGATGGAAAACCCCATACATCAAAATTTGACCACCTGGGTGCCATTTCCCAAAATGGACCCTAAACCCTTAAAATGCACAAATCATACAAGAGTGGTCACAAATCAATCTAAATACCATGTATTTATATAAATACATATGCTAAACATTTTCACTTATTCACTCAAGAAGGATATATTGAGTGAATAAGGCCATAATTATACAAGGTTTTTTACAAGATCAGGGGTTAGTGTTTGGATAAACAATAACTTTGTTGAAGGAATAATGAGAAACGTATTTAATGTTACTATTATTAGGAAGGGAAAAATAGTTGGGTTTTATTGATAAGAAGTTTGAAATAATTATACTGGTCTAAGGTCTTAAAGGATGGTGAAGTTACTGGGCTGGGACTTCTTCTCCTATAAGAGGTAGAAGTGGATGCACTATTTTGAGGTGTTCTTGTCACTATTTGGGCTTTAGACTTTTGAGCTTCTTTACTATTTCAGTGAAAGGAATTATTAGGCTGGTTTTTTCTGGACTATAAGGCTGGAATAATGAATCAGGAGTTTGAGTAGATGACTCAATTACGTGTTTTATTTGTCTTTCAGGGGATTGGGATAATGGACCCTTAGATTTCTCTAAGTCCTGCACTTTACTTGTCAAAATATCATCTCATTTCTGAGATGAGCTACTGATTCAGATAATGATTGCATATTTGCATTTAGTTGTCCAGCAAAAGGGTCATTTCATTTCCAGAATATTTACCTTCATGATTACTTGAATCTAGTGGGGTCATTATTGGTCCTATAAGTGAACCACCACTACCACTACTTGTCATCATATTGGTCTCTCTTCTATTTGATTCCATCTGGATAAATAATCAGCAATAAGATTATTTTTTCCTTTAATATATTCAGTTTCATAATCATAATAAGACATATCTGATTGCCATTTAATTAACATTTTATTACATAACTGGGTTATTTTTATTCCTTTATTTAACCAATGTTTTACTTGAGTATTATCAGTTCTTATAATGAATCTAGTATTAATAATAAATAATTTAAACTTTTGTACAGCTTTTACTATTGTTAAAAATTCTTTCCAATTTGAATGATATCTAGTTTGAGAATCATTAAATTTTCCACTTGCATAATGGTTATTACTTTTCTTTTTCATTAATGTGATATAAAGCTGCTCCCCAATAATTTTCACTAGCATCTATGTATATTATCCATATTACATCATTATTTACTGGAATAGTTAATTTAGGTAGATTTTGACATAAAGTTTTTATCTTGTTTACTATTTTTTCTTTTTCTTTATCCCATATCCATATTGTCTTTTCTCCAACTAATTTACTTACTTTTACTGTTAATTTTGATAAGTTTGGAATATATTTCTAGCCTGATTTACTAGTCCTAAAAATGATTGAAGTTCTTTTTTATTTTTAATCTCCTCAAATTCTAATATTTTCTTACTAATATGTTCTTGTAATTCTATTCCATTATTAGTTATACTGGCCTAAAAATCCTATTCTTTCTTTTCTTAATTCAGCTTTCTTCAGTGATATATTTAATCCTTTTTCTTTTATAAGATTTATAATTTTCTCTAGTGTGTTCATGTTCTTCTTGTCTTTTGAAAATATTAAAATATCATCTATATATATTACAGCAAAATCTTTTATTGGTATTAATAATTTTGTTACATATTCTTGAAAAATACTAGGACTGTTATGAAATCTTATAAGTAATACATTCCATTCATACATCCTTCTGAAGTACTAAAAGCAGTATATTTTTTTACTTCCTTCTTCTAATTTTATTTGAAAAAATTTTGATTTGCAATCAAATTATTATTATATATAATATAATAATATAATATATATATAATATAATATAATATAATATAATATAATATGTATATGTGATATATATTATTTATATTGTATTATTATTTAGTTTTAAATTTAGTTTTATATGATAGATTAAATTTAATAACTAAAATGATATGAGAAAATATCATGTCAGTTTTATAATTTGAATTTATAAGATAAATTCAAATTAGATGTGATATCATGGATTAAATTTATGAGATAAATTGAATTAAATTTTCGTAGGCATTTAAGTGGAAGATGAAAACCCTGATCCATATACTATATATAGATAGGGACGTCCTTTATGAAGGAAGAGAGAGTTAGAAAACTTTTGATGGAAAAAAACACTTTGAGAGCCATGAAACACCTTATGAAAAGAAAACTAATGTTCAAATAAGAACGGATGCTAGGAGCACTAGCACGCTATTCGAGTTAGAGAGCTTTTCGTGTGGATATTGGTAGAGGGAGCAGATCTACATTGTCAGCTCTTGAGATCCAAACTCTTTGAAGAGAATGTGCCTTAAGTTTAAGAATTGAAAGGTAACTATTCTATCCACCTTGACTTAAATGAGTTAGTTCGGTCTATATTAGGATAGTAACTTTAAAATTTTAATCTTTTGCTGTGCCTCCCTATCCAACATAGGATGGATTATGGCTTGTAATGTCTGCCTTGACATTACTAGAACAACACTCACACGCTGTTATGATAACCAAGACTAATTAAGATCCCAAGTAAAAGTTATCATAACCCAAGAGTTGAGAAGTAACTTATTTAATTAAGATCTCAAGTAAAAGTTATCACAATCTAACGGTTTAAAAGTAATTATTTAAAACTATGGAATCCTACAAAAACCCTTTTTCAAAGTTATTTGAGCTCAAACTATAGTTTAAAATAATTCAAATATGATAACGAAAGTATGATTCAATCAGCACTTGAAACATGTAAAAAAATATTGGAATTTCTCTAGAAACTGGCCCGTCCACTGCGGCACAAGCTACACCCGCTGTGGCAGATGGCATAGTGGGACGAGTCCCTCAATGAGCATTACGTCACAATGCAATTACTATGTACCCACAGTGCGCACCTACTGTCATGACAGTAGATTGTTGTCATGATAGCACTCTAAACTTTTGATGAGCGTTGTTTCGCCATTTGATGTCTGATTTGAGTAGTTCAAGTGTTTGCATGAAGCTTCTTGAGCTCTCCAGCTAATGGCAATGGTCCCATACTTAACAATCATCCTTAAAAAGATGGACACCCCAACCCAAAATGGTTTGTTTTCATCTCAAAACACATTCAAAGGTGTCTAACTCATAATACCAAATGCCATTGGCTCCAGAATTACTTTAACCACCTCAAATGGACCACA
>NW_026556378.1:0-37212 GCF_029017545.1 Prosopis cineraria
CTCAAATATGTACTATATTAAGTGGTGGTTAGGTTCAGCACAAGTTTTAAAGTGACTACTGATTAGCGTGCCAACTTTTGTAACTTCCTGCTCCCACCGTGGACTCAATTCCTTGTCACACATACATCCACAGACCACCAAGCAAAACTAAGTGGCTGTCAGGCTGGCAAAGGGGGAAATTTCTTATTGGGCTTCGTTTCTTCTGAAGGTCCGGGATCTCAATCCCTAATCCCCTAATGTGTGATCTCTTTTAGTTTTTGGGCTTACCCAAAAAAAAAAAAAAGAGCATCCCCGTCATTTTCAAGTACCTACCCGTCAAAAAGAATCTCTCATCTTTGACAACATTTCTGAAATCATTAGTATTTAAATGACTTGCAGTTCGCCAATTTAAAATTTATTAGTATTAGATCACTTTAATTAGGTGGAAAATTTTAGTTAAAGAGGGTGTGAAATCATTTTATTTGAGTTAAAAAAAATTTATACTTATAAACTTAGATCACCAGGAACATTTTTATCAAATCATTATTTTTAAAACTACAGAAAAGGACAATGGTCTTCAAATATAATTTCATAATTTGGCAACTTGATTGGTTATTTTATTATAGTCCTCGGTCCTTATTTGCAATTTCGATTTTATTTTTATTTTTATTTATTTATTTTTTTTTTTGTGCTGTTCGTTCACAGTTCACACTAAAGGGTTCGGGGACATTGCCATCAGACCCTCAATCCCTCTCGTGCCGTCCACGAAGGTGAAGCTCCAGCTCCCTTAGACCCCTGTTCCTTTTGCCACCTTCCGTCATCATCGTCGTCAAGTGCCTCTTCCTGCTCCAGACTCTCAGTCGTTGTGAGCTGTCTTTAATATCGTATTGTCAGGATCGGCCAGTTGAATCAGTGGGTTGAGCTGCCTTCGCCCATCGATCGAAGAGAGGTACATCTGCGGTTATATTTTTGTTTTACTTGATTTCTCTCCCTTGTGCCAGAGGAGACCTTCACGATTAGAGGAGACCTTTACGATTTAAGACGAAGAAGACTACCTTTAACTGTTCTCTTGCTGGAGTCCTTCCCTTATCAACAAACCGTATTAGACACAAGAACCCTGAAACAAATATCAATGATGGGCAAGGCTAATGTAAGGTACGTGTCATTGTGAACTTCTCTTATTTATTTCTTTTAAGCTTGAACTTTTCTGTTTCTCTCTGTATGCTGTATTTTCTCGTTTTGCTTCATATCTTTCCTTTCATCATCAACGAATGCAGACCAGGATCAAAATCTGAGCGCAAATTTGAAAAGAAGCTGGAATTTTATAGCAGTAAGTTTTTTGTTAATTAGAAAAACGAAAGTTCATTGAAAGTAGTGATTTAACATTATACGTTCTTTTACATTCCAAATTTTCTTATTCTAGCAGTAGTTGTGTATTTGTTTAAAAGCTTAGTCTGCTTGTCCATTCTTTCTAATCTATAAAACAGAAATATTGTGGTATGTGGGTGATAGGAATAGGGGTATAGCCTATAGGTCGTTAGGGCAATAGATACGGCTACTTGAAGTAGTTACAGGGTTAGCATGTAAGTAAAGCTAGGAGAGGCTTGTAAAGGATCCATTTGAACTTTTGAGTGGAATATCCTTTCATGTTTGTGGAGTTTTCTTTGTGAATGTGTGTGTTTGAGACTTTGTTGCATCAATGGGTGCTTTTATTGACCCTGCTATTGTGAACATGGATGATGAATCAATTGGTGCTTTCATTGATCCTCCTATAATGAATATGGAAGATGATTATGCATATAATTGGGAGAAACTATCAGGGAGAAGACTAATGCTGATACAGCAATTGAGAAGTTTCAAAGATCAATGAACAATCATTTGTCCAAGTTGGAAACTTGCATAATATTAGGGTTTAAAGACTATGATGCTACAGCTACTTAAGCAAGTGATATTCTTTATTTTCTTGACAGTTGAGAACAGAATACTTGTTGAGGAGTGTAGAAATTGCATTTTTCAGAAATATTGCAAAACTATCATCTGAATGGTTTCAGATAATCAATGCAGTGAAACGTCCAAGGATGAATCATATGAACTAATTTAGTTAAAGAGTATCATTGTTCCCCCATTTGTTGACTCAAAACTTTTGCTTTCAAGAAGTGATCTCTTGCTTGGGTTGAACATGCCAAAAGGTTTTGTAATCTTTTGGGTTGTGGGCTTCCAAGTTATTCGGTTCTGGGCTTCTGAGAAGCAGACGCTGTGATGAAACACTGCCTGTAGATGTCCACAAATAGATATGTCTGAATATATATCTATTTTCCTTTGGCTCAATCGCATGGTAAACTTTGTTGAACATCCTTCTGACTTGACTGGCCCAAGAAGAAGTAAATCACTGAGGAGAGACTAGAAACCCATCTCGACAAGATGATACAAGTTTGCCTTATTATTATTTTTTGTTGTAAAATTATGGTTTAACATCTTTTTATTGAGTCAATTTTTTGGAATATAGTAATGTAAAATTCAGATTAGGATGCAGGATTATGGTAGTTGTGTTTCTCCGTGGAAGTAGATGACTAATTATAGGGTAGTTTTTAGCGTCTGTATTGCATTAGTGAGGCGCTCTAATATTAAGTTTTAACTGATTAATTTTGATCCAGTGATAGTTTAATGATACCTCTCACCTGTTGTAACCAAGTACACATTGCATTAGGTGTATCCCCCTTATACATGTACGTATTTGTGCACGTGCCATGTTGATTTGCATTTTATTATTGTTGTGGTCCTGTTTATGATAAGTTGAATATCCTATATGTTGTTACACAAAATAGTTGGTGCTTGTGAAAGTGAATAATTTAGCATTGATTTGGTGTTAGATCTATGAATTATTTATATATGTTTCATATGGATTGGAAGTTCTTTGTATTTGATGCATATTACATGGTAAATCTGATGATGTGTTAATAATTCGCCTCATCCCAATCCTTGATCAATGCAGAGGTTAGATCTGCTGTTTCTTCGTTGAGTGCTCAAAAGTCAATTACGAAGGTAAGAATTTTATGTCAACAGCATTGTTCTTAGTTGTCTTGAATGACATTTATTAATATATGGTGTTGAAGACCTGTGCCTATATGAAACCATGGAATGACTAAGTAATAGTTTGACCAATTCAAGAAATGGAGAGCAAATGTATTATGCCGTAAACTTCAATACTTTGCTGATAAATAGTTCTTGCTTTTGGCTTAGAAAATTTCTGTGCACTTCTCTTCATTTGTGATTTGGGTTGTTGAGGTGATTTTTGGTCCAAGCGTTTCTCTCTATCCCCCCCCCTTATACTGAATTTAATGCATCTAGAGAGATTTAAAAAAAAAAAAAAGAAAAACGAGAATCAGCATAGAGGAAAGGAATGAGTTCCGTGCATGAATACATTCTTTTGAGTCGTTCTCTTCCAATGTCTAACTGATTGACGTTAGAGAATCTAATTTCCAAGTCTTGGCTTGTTATAGTTGTCTTGATTCATTTTAGTAGTCATATATTTATGCGACTTGAAATTATCTTCAAGCAGAAGAATAGAAATCAACGAAGACGTGAGAAGAAATTGAAGGCATATGACCTATCTGCACTCTGCGATTCCCTTCCTGAGTTGAAGGCACGGGGACAGCCAGCTTATAAGGGTAACTTGAAACTAAATTGCAAATCTAGACAAAAGATATTGTGAGTGCTTCTGTCATAGTTCAACATCATATGATGACCACATTTGACATATGGCGTGTAACAATGTATTTTATTAACTTGTCTTTGTTTTTCAGAGTGAAGGAACAAGCACGGTTTTTGCAAAATCTTAATGATCCTTCGTTCCAAACGGATCCCCTATCTGCTATTCATCAACATTTGTTGAGTACTCAACCAGTAGTAGAGGAGCAACCCAAGAAAAAAGAGAACAAAAATGGATCCATGAAGAGGAAAGAGAAGAAATTGAAGGCTTTAGTTAGATCACAGAATATGGAAATGTCATTTTAACACTGTATTATGAAGGTACCGTAGTGATTTACTTTTTGAATGAAAATCAAAATACTCTATCAATTTCAGTTTTTTTCTTTTTATCCTTGTGTTTATGCAACTAACCAGGGTGTAATAACCTGTCTATTGGATGCAACTAATTCATGGTTGTACTAATAATAGATGGTAATATCTTGTTTATGGACATTATCTGAAAGTAATGCAAGGAACATTTTAAATGAAGCTAGAGCAAGTGGCTTTTGACAGCATCATTCAATTTTAGTTGGTGCCTGGATTATTCATTGTAATAATAAATTGTTCATCATTATGCAACTGATTGGCTAGGGTTAGGTTTTTAAGTTTCGACATCTAGGGGTAGAAAGAAACAACAAATATAATATCCGTTCTTAATTTATAAAACATTTTTTGACAAAATTATACGTACGAGTAAAGTTCATTTGATATGTTTTATAACTTCATTTTTTCAAAAAAAAAAATCCTTTATCTAATATTTTGTGAAAAAATATTAAAGATAGAATATAATGAAAATGATAATATTAAAAAAATTATTAATAAAATTTTATTTTTGTCAAAGTATCTTATATTCCAAGATGCTGAACCCTCTCAAAATGTTTTATAATTTCAGATGGAGTGAGTATTTAAAATTTGAAAGATGCTTTAATGAATTGGGCTTAGAGAAAATAAGCTTTTGTTTGAAGCATACCCATTAATATTCAAGAGCTGCAAGCAACAAGGAGTGGGTTTAGTTAAAAAGGCTGGTATGTGATGAATCAGTATTCGAATTCTTATTAAGAGAAATGTTCACGTTTAGTGTCTCACAATGCCTTGAACTAGATCAACTCTAACAAGAGGATACATGCGAAAACAGCATAAAAAAGGGTCACATAAAGACTGGTGGAGAGGTTTCTATTCTTCCGGTAGAACCGTTTGAGTGGTTGGTTAATACAAATGTTGACAAAAATATACTTGTATATTAGCAACACAGATGGATAACTCCAACAAGCTTTGGTTGTGCTGAGTTACAATCAAATTGAAAATCATGTCAAGTTTGAAATAAGCTTAACAAATCATGTTCACACCACAGATTGTACTTAGCTTGGATCATTCTATATTTTTAGAAGGCGAGGTCTTCTTTAGAAATAAAAAACATCTAATCTTGTTATTTGTTTTGAAAACGGGGGAAACTTTCTTCCTCTTGTTTTTTTTTTTTTTGTACTTAAAAAGGTGAACTAGGTGAAGCCAAATCTATCTAATCATCTTTAAATTCACGTGAAATTGTTATCTTAGTTTAGGTTAGGAAAAAACAGAGATACAACCTCCGACCTAAGATATAAGCAATAACTATCAAATTTGTCTTAACTATAAGCAAAGTCCACTGATTTTAAGATGAATTTAATAAAGGTTTCCAACTCTTCCCCTTAGTTTAATACTATGGTAACAGTCTCATAGTATGTTGTATCGAATTACCTATAATAACAGCTCGTATAATGTTGCACCAGATGTCCCATGGTGCTGTCTCGACCATATGGATTTCTCACTTACTTCTCCACACACATCCCCACATATCCTGGGTGAACTCCCACCCCCTATGATTATGCTTTTTTCATAATTTTCACTACTTTCTTTCACATTTTCATAACATACACCTTTATATGTAACATATAACTATCAATTAAAACTAATGACTTTTCAAATTTCATTTCACAAATTAATATTCATGCTAAAACTCATAAGACCAAACTCACTATTTCATATTTACTTCTACACATTTATAATAGTTAATAAACATAATAAACTATATGGTTACCTCAACTCCTCTTGTCTGATAGAAAGGGTTACCCGTGTAATTTCCTTACTCAAATCTCTCTCTCTTTTATTTATGTATCACACACTAAGATAAGGGATAGGAGTTCATCATTGGAAGGAGTAGTAAAAATTCACAAGGAATTTATTCTCCTTAGTGCTCGATAGGGTATGATGTTGGAATATTCCTTTTCCTTAGTGCCAACATAGGTGCAGTGTTAGAAAATTCTCTCTTTAGTGCCCAGATGGGGTATGATGTTGGAGATTTATGCTTCTTAACATCGGTACAATGCGATGTTGGATTCTTGATCATAATAGGGGGAAAACCATAGTTTCACAAAACTTAATCAACTTACTGATTAATCATCTCTACTATATGCAACCTGTTCCTGAGATTGCCACCACTAATAGGGTCAAAGTACCAGACTCTCCCTGTAGTTAGATTGATCACAAGTAACATCCAATGGCCCTTATAAATAGAATTACAATTAGAAAGTTTCACATAATTTAATTGCAATGAAAATGAAGTTTCACATAATTATGAGTCAATGTAATGAACCAATTTAATATAAATATTGTGTATATAAGTTGCCATAGGGATTGCATGCATGTTTAAGTTGTGAAATAAGGAAAATTGTAGTGATTTTTTTATTCTTAGTCATATGTGGAAATGAGTGGTGAAATGATTAAATGGGGCTAAGATTTAGTTATGAATATACTATAAACATGCTAGTAGTGAATACAAAGTGAGTTTATAGTGATAATATGGTTACAATAGTTAAATGAATGTTTTTGTGAATACTGTAAAATGCAGAAATGGGCCATTAGATGGTCAAATTGTAATATATGTGTGTATTTGTTGTATAACTTGGTCAATCAGGTGTACTAGATCCTTTTGGATTTAGTTCAAGGCCTAGAATGGTCTAATGAGACAATGTAAATTATTTGTGCTTTGGTGCGTTAAATTTTTATAAAAGTAACTTTTAGCACCCGGTTGTCCAAATTTTGATTAGATCATTGCATTATGTCTAAATTTATCTCATTAATTAGTTTATGTAATAAGATTCATGTGGGTGCTTGAATTATCCTATCGGATGTCATATGTTGAAACGGTGCATGCCGAAAGTTCGTCCTGTATGCTATCAAATGATAGCTATAAAACTGGCATGTGCACTATAATGCATTGAACATCATGCCACGATGCATAGTATAAAGAAGGTTAGAACATGTGGCTCTGTGCCACATGCCGCGATGCATGTGGTGCATGCCCTATAATCTAACCTTATTTCCTTATTTCAAAGGCATGCAATGATTGATATGAATGCATATGATTTTTTTTCACTATGTATGGCTTTGATATGTTAAGATTTTGATGATCTTGCAAAACAAGTCTTGGGCCCAAGCTTTTTAAAAACAAAATATTTGATTACAGTTTGGCTCGATTAGTGGTGATTAAGTTAATCCTTTGCTTATATCGTGGGGATATAGGGTGGTTACAATTGTCATTCCCACTAGGGCTAGCATTGCCCAACAGAAGCCCCAACCTATACTATCAATGAGTCTAGACTTTTCTTGAATCTACTATGACTGTGCTTGTATGTGTTGCTTCTGTTCCACTAGCTGTTGCCTTAATTCTTGAACCCCAGTAGAAGAAGCAATCTTTTTAACATGATATGACCTAATGTACTCTTTCCTTGTGATACCAAAGCCAACACCTTGAACACAACTAGAATGATCATTTTTCCCTAATGCTTTTCTCCAAGACATCCTCATCAACAGTAAGAGTGCATGCTGATGCCTCCTTTGTCAAAGCCTCCTGTAAAGCAGTAAAAGTAAATTGAATAACTTGAAAACAATTAAATAATATTATATTATTAATACTTACTATCGTGTCTACAACTGCTTTTGTCCTTGGATTATCAATATTTCCTTCTTTGTTTTTTCAAGCCCAGGCCCAAATCTTGCCACAAGATATAGAACCCTCTGACATATGCTCTTTTTCAATCAAGCCCTTCTCAATGCCCACATACCCCTTGCGCCCAGCCTTATAAGTATACTCATTCTTCTTTTCCAACTATTTATTTTTTGTGCTTAATGCCTTTGGAAATACAAAATATATAAGTCACTTGATATAAATTGGAAGTAAAAGCCAACAAAAACAACAAAATATAAACAAGAAGTGATACCTTGAACTTCGGACTGTGGCATGAGTCAACTAAAACTTTCCATTCATCCAAACTAACAATCGACCTAATAAGGGGAGGAACTATATCCTTAATACCCTCTATGTTGAGGTTTCCCAAGAGTTTATGAGTGATAAAATTCCAAAAGCTCTAAGGGTCAACCCAACTTTTTGTAGGACAAACTTTTTGTGCCTCTCCTCAATCTCAAATCTTGACTACAAAACAAATGAGACAACTTGTGAAAAGGACATATACAATGAAAAAGTTCTTTAGTAAATAGTATCTTATATTATTCACACTGCATCCCTCATTGTAGGAGTTGCTTTCTTCCATGATTTTAAAGTGATGAGCACAAAAGATTCAATGCCACCTTAATATAACTAACAAAGTTATGACTATCTACTACTTGATTCTTTTGTTTTACTTAATAGTAAACTTTTTCCCTTCATTTCTTGCTTTAGTAACTTGCTCCATCACATCTAATCCCTTCTTAAGTTGTTCTTCCTCCCTATCAAGGTCAACATTTTTCTAAGCCTCATCATCATTTTGCCTGACACTAGGATTTAGAGCCAGTATTTGGATGATTACCCTCAGTAGTCAATTACCTGGAAAGATAATAATAATCAAGATTTAATCAAACAATAATAATTCAAACAAGAGTAACATCATAACTAACCTGAATTATTAAAAATAGTCATTTACCTATTTAATTCTTTCTTTCCTTTTTCTTGTTTTACTTTAATAGTTTTCTTCTTCAATTTAATTGATTTCCCTATCTTAGAGATAAAATACCCTTATTATGATTACGTCTGACATAGAAACAACATCTTCAATATTGTCTAAATCATCATCATTTTCAAATGATGTCCATCAAAATAGATCATCCTCAACTTCATTATTTCTTCTACTTTGGTCTTGGAAATCACTATCCATTTCTTCAACTTCCTTGTTGCTCCACAAAGCCATATACCATTCCTTATCAACAAGATCATAGACATGAAAAACTTGTTTGACTTAGGATGGATAAATGAAACGATCCTTATTATACCTTTCCTTATTCATATTCACCCTAATCAACCCAAATGGATCATCAAAGTCCAGTCCATTATTATTTTTAACCCACTTGCAACTGAAGACTGAAACTCAAAAGGAGATATAATCCAACTCCCAAATGTTCTTAGTTACCCCAAAGTAACACATTTTTACATAGATGGGTTTTTCATCTTTCGCACTAGAAATGTGCATGCTGTTAGCTATGGTAGATACACCATTATTTTGCAATGTGCTCCAATTATCGTGCTCCTTCGTGTAGAACTTATACCCATTGATGGTATAGCTCGTGTGAGAAAGGACATGTTTGTGTTGGACATAATAACTTGTGATATTATGTTTAGCTTAAGTTTTAATGATGACAAATATAGATGAGTTAACTATACTTATACCTAATTGTTTTCATATATATATATATATATATATAATAGTTAACTATGACTATGAAACAAGTTCTTTAAAGTATTTTTACTTTTATTGTTCCATATTACATTAGATTCAAAAAAATTATTTGTGTGCTTTAAAGTTATTTTATATTATCATATTTTTTTCTTTTCTTGAATTGATTCTATATCCATGAGTGTTCATAGAATTATCTTGCATAATTTAGATATATGTATATTGACACTTAACCTAACCATATTTTTTATAATATATCTTTTAAGGTTTTCTAAAGTGAAGATGAGACTGAGTATGAAGAGGAAGAAATTAAAGTCATCATTAGCATGCATGCCACACTTAAGATGGGAGAACATAAAGAGAAGGATGATAAAAAAAGAACTTAAGAAAATTAAAGACATTCATACAAGCTTTGATGCACCTTAAAAGCCTTGGACTTGATAGGTATAATATCATTAGGCTATAAATCTTTATCTTAAACTCATTGATTTATATACAAGTATTGGTTCAATATATCTTAAATCATAACATGCATGTTAACTCTTAGAGAAAGAGTGAGATATGATTTTCTATAATCATGGTTTTCATCTTTGATCACATATATCTCATAAGATTTTAAATGTTTTGATTACTAACTCTATAAATTTTTTAAATTTGTTCTATTTACTTAAAATAGAGTTAAGTTGATAAAGTCATTAACAATTGAAGTCTAAACTTTAAAATGTGAATTGTGCAGAAAATTTTTTTAATCTTTGGTCATGTTTTATCTCATATCTTTCATTAAAAAGATCATTTTAATATGAAATATATCTTATTTCAAAATTGACTCCAATATATTTTCAATGATAATTTGTTTATTGAAAATGGAGTTCTATTAACAAAAATATGAACTTTAGAATTTGAGTGTTGAGATATTGATTTCCCACAGCATTCAGTCTTGACTTTCATCCACTCTTTTGATCATATCTCAAACTTTATATTGAATTTAAGTTTTAAACTTCTTTTATTGAAAACTATACTTAATGAGCTTTACAATGATATATAATTTGTCAAATTTAGAATTGTATTAAGTAAGTTAGGACATTATGAAATTTTGTATAGTGAACCCATAAAATCACACATAAGAGTAGTTGAGACATACACATGATTTAACATCAGTTTCCAAAATCTCACGTGAGAGCACCTTGCATGCACGCGTGAAATGCACTCAGAAGCTTATTTTCACACTGAATAGCCTCTGTAAACAAAATCACATGTAAAATACCTTGTACACAACCTATTTTCACACTAAATAACCTCTATAATTAGTGTAGAATTAGAAATTTAGATGATTAGTTAATAATTTATGTCTTTAGGATGTTAAATGATAAGATACGGGTGGAAAGATAGCATTTCAAGTCGAAACGTGTGTACATAATGAGAATTCTTCTCATTATGCCATGCGCCGCGGCCAATGCTGTGTGCGGTGCGATGTTTGGACCAAAAAAAGACCTCTTAAGTTGTGAAATTTATGTGAAGTTTAGAAGGAAAAATCAAAAATATGAAAGGGAGAAGAGAAGGGCTTGGTTGATAACGCAAGCTTTTTTGGAGTCGTGAAAGGCATTTCTGATCATTAACTTAGCGAGTAAGCTATGTATAACCCTTACCTTCCATTCTATCCAAATTTATCTGAATATGAGCAATAGAGAAATTGAATAAGGAAAATTTAAGGGCTTTGATTCTTACACAATAGTAATAAAAAGGTTATTGAGAGTTAAATTAGAGCTTTACAATTGTTTAAAACTAAATAATAGACCTTTGAACCTGTAGGCTCAATTTGGCCTTAATTCAATGAGATTTTAGGGTGAAAATCTTGTTTAACTGAAATAAGACTAATTGAGGTGATGTAAAGTGATAATTGAGTAGTAATGAACTTAGAATGAATAAATGAAAAAGAATATAAGGCTAAATATAGCCATAAGTAGTAATTATGTACTATAGGTCAAATTGGACTAATTGACTAAATTGTATCAATATGTTTAGATTGGCAAATTGTGCATATGAGTTAAGAAAGGAACCTTATGACAAGTTGTAGTAGTCATTGGAATTTACAGGTAACCTTTCTAGTGATAAAAGAGTTGAGATAATCGAATAACTTTTTCTATATGACTATTTAGTATAACTGTGCATAAGTATTTTAAGTAGTACTTAAATAGTTTTGTACTAAGCATAATATATGGTATTTTGTGAAAGTTACATAAAATGGCCTTCAATCAAATAGAAGTAGTGAAACATGATTTCATATGATATGTATATATATGTTATGTATTGGAAAATGTGTAAAGCAGTTATTAGGAACCTATGATTGGTTCGAAAAGTATGATTACAAGGGTGGGAGTTCACTCGTGTGAAGTGTGTTGATAAGATCATATGGCATATTCTTCTTAGCACTCGACGGGGTGCGGTGTTGGAGAATTATACCTCCTTAGTGCCGTTTGAGGTGCGGTATTGGAGATGATCTCCTTAGTGCATATTGAGATGCGGTGTTGGAGATTTAGACTCCTTAGTGTATGTGATATGGTGCTAGAGTCAATAACACCCTATTGTATGTATTGGGAGAAACTATAGTCTAAAAGTGAGGTAGAACACCTTTGGTTGTATGATTTTGCCACTAAAGATGAGCTAAGGGCTAATGAGAGTATACATTGGTCTAAGGCGAGCCTATGATTTTATATCGGGGTGATTTGAAGGTTCGGTTAGCAGTGATTATACTATATGCTATATAAGTGAAAAAGTGATAAAAAGTGGTGACTATAGTGGCAAAAGTAATGAAATAACTAGTATAAAAGATGGAATATTTTATAATGATGAATTTAAAATGAAATATGTGATATATGTTATGTTTACTCATATATTATGTTATGCTTTCATATAGGTACATGTGGTAGTCAATAAAAATGAGTTATTCTAGTGTTGAGATTATTATCTCACCCTATGTTTACATTCCTATAGGACAAAGCAATGATCAAGCAAGAGAAAAGAGTTTGAACTAGCTTAGTCATTGAAACTGTGTGAACTCAGAGTATTATGTAATAAACTAAAAGCTTGAGTATATATGTAAATAATTTTCCATAAGAGATTGCATACATGTTTGAGTTATGTTTAGTTGAAAATACAGAGATTAGTGGTGAATCTTAGCCTGTGTGTGAAATTATGATGAAATGAGTAATTTGGGACTAAGATTGGGTTGTGATTATGTTATAAATGTAGATATATGTGAATTTGCGGTAAAAAGGACCAAGTGGGCCAAATGGTGTCTAAGTGATAAAATTTTGTGAAATGTGAAAATGGGCTATTGAATGGCCGAATCTTGATATACGTGTATATGTGTGATGAAATGCAGTCAATTAGATATATTAGATGCTTTTGGACTTAGTTTAAAGCCTTGTGTGGTCTAATGAGATAAAGGGATTGATTTGAGGGCTTAGGTACACAAATTTTTTATAAAAAGTGCTTTTTGCACCTGGGTGTCTAAATTTTGTTCGGACCATTAAATCATGTTCAAACTTATCTCATTAACTAATTTATGAAATAAGATTCATGTGGGAGCTTGAATCTCTCCAATCGGCATCGTATGTGAAAACGGTTTACGTGGAAAGTTCATCAATTTTACTGTCAAATGACAACAAAAAAATCAGACATGTGCGTTGCGATGAATAGCACAGAGAAAGTCATATGGTTCTATGCCATATGCTGCGGTACATGTATTGCATGTCACGGCATATGGCCCATATTCCAACCTAATTTTATAGCTTTTAAAGCATGCAATAGTTTATATGAATGCATATGACTTGCTTCTACTATGTAATTCTTTGACATGTTGTGATTTTAATGATTTTGCAAAATGAGTCTTGGACCCAACCTTTTCAAACAAAGTATTTAATTGTTTTGATTTGCGTGTGAATAGTGATTTAGTTAACCTTCTTCTGTATCTGATAGACATAGAAGGAGGTTACAAAATGACCACCAAAGCATTTTTTTTTCATTCTATAGTATTTGTGAATCAAATCATGTGTGAAGACACATTGGTCTCTTGCATAATTTGTCTTTTAAGCACTATAACATACATTTTCTTGTGTGAAATAGCACTGGTTGCTTACAAGATTTTGCACCAACAATTATAATCACTATGCAACGTCTATAAACGGTCATTTGATATTTCTAACACTTATTTCATTCTATAAGCTATAAATGTAACACTCCAAACTAATCTAAACATGAGATTAAACTCAAAAATCATCAAACTATGAAATTTATGATCATATTACTCTTATTATATGAAAATTATTGTTCTTGAGCCAATATCATCTATACCTTCATTATTTGAGTATTAGAGCTTCATTGTACTTATTATTAATCTTATAGAGGGTTTTGATTGAGTGATACACTTACTTAAAACCCTTGTAAAGATGAGGGAGAGATTTCTCTTGGAATCAAGAGAGGTTGTTCTCTTGGGAAAAGAAACTCACTAGTAAAGTGAGTTACTGTAAAGGCCCACAAGTGCCTAAAGTGAACTTGTGAATGTATTGAGGTGGCAAGCACCCACTCAAAATTGTGTTGTAGTGAAGAAATCTCAAGTAGTTACTTGGGGACTGGATGTAGGCTCAAGAGGAGAAACTAAACTAGGATAAACAATTGTTTGCAATCTTTCTTCTCTTAACTCTTTATATTTCCAGCAACTTTAGTTAATGCTATGTTTTAGTGTATGAAATTAAATTTGATATTTCTATATGCTCTTACTCAAACTTATATTTAGAGATTGATTCTAAACACCTTTACACATATTGTGCTTGTCAAAACAACTTTGGCATTATATACAAAGTTTAGAATTCAAATTTACCTAAACTTTTTTTTGAACATAGTTTTGCTAAAAAGGTTTTGAAAGAATTGAAAATTTCTCAAACACTCAGTTCATCCCCCTATTGGGTGTGTTGTCATATCTAACATTTGATATCAAAGTAAGGCTCTTGGATAAAGGACTTAACAGTCTTAAGAGTTCCAAATGAAAACTTTTCAAAGTTTTTCAGTTTTTTAAGGGAATTAACATTGAAAAAACCTCCTACTCTTGAAAATATCATTTTTTGGTTTTGAAAAGTGAGAATGCAATTTTACATTCAATCCATAGATTCAGATATATAGGAAGTTTTCATAAATGATCTTAATTTCAAACCTACAAGAGATTGGATTGAAAAAGAAAAGAAATTATTTTCTTTGAACATTAGAGCTGTGAAGATTTTATATAGTGCTTTAACTGAAACTAACTTTGTGAAAATCAAATATTGCTCTAATGCTAAAATTATTTAGGATACTCTTGAATCTATCTATATTATTAATGATCTCATTAAAATTGAAAGTATTGGCAATTCTCCAAACCTTAAACTACAAGAGGACCAATACTAACTTTTGGAGAACACATGGAAGATGAATTGAAGAAGGAGAAATCATTAAACACTTTCATGATTCAGTCAAGACAATTGTACAAGAGAAAGATGATTCCCAAGAAGACCTTCAAATGACAAATTCAATAACATCACAATTTGAAGCTCAAGAAAAATTTGAGGTATATCATTCTAATTTTTTTTGTGCATGCAAGTCATATGATTTTAAAAATTTTCATAGAGAAATTTTCAAACTTATAAATGATTCTATTTTGAAAAATGCATGAAATTTGAATTCTAATTTTGCTAGAAGTGCTGGAAATAATTTTAAAAAGAGAGTAATAGAAAAAGAGATTATAATAGAAATTTCTCAAGCAACAAGCACACAAATTGTAAAAGTTTTCGCAATGCATATCATTTTATTAGAGATTGATGCATGCTTGAATGATGCAACTACTTCTTCTCATGATTTGTTTAAAATATCTCCTATGCTTGATCTTGAAATGCTTGAGAAGGGTATATCTTCTTGTGTTGTAGGTACTAAAGCCATTAAGGCCGAATCTATGAGTTTTTCTCCACTCGAGCTTGATGTTCTTAGGATTCCCAAGCTATTGGAGGAAAATTCTACACTTTCACATGTCGAGGCCGTGGCTCAAGTCCAAGCACTTGAGGACAAGTTGCAAGAAAAGGGGGAGGCTGTAAAGAAGAAGAGGAGAAATCAAAAACAAGTGACAAGCCTAAAAGACAAGATAGTACCATGGAATATTCCACCAAATTAGACTTGAAGAAGCTCATTCCCTCTTGTGTAGAGCCACCTACCTTGGAGTTGAAGCCTTTACCATCCAATCTCAAGTATGCATATCTCATTGAGAATGAGAAGCTTCCGGTAATAATTTCTAACTCTTTATCTCTTGAGGAAGAAAATGCATTACTTGATGTGTTGAGAAAGAACATACATGCTATTGGTTGGACTTTGGCTGACATTCCTGGTATTAACCCTATTGTGTGCACACATAAAATTTTTCTTGAGGACAATGCTAAGCCCATTAGGCAACCACAAAGGAGACTTAACCCATTGATTTTAGATGTGGTAAAGAAAGATGTTGTTAAGCTACTTAGTGCTGGGATCATCTATCCTATAGCTGACAGTGAGTGGGTGTCTCCAACCCAAGTTGTACCTAAGAAAGGGGGGATTACTGTGGTAAAAAATGAGAAAGGAGAGCTTGTTCCAACTAGAGTTCAAAATGCTTGGAGAGTGTGCATAGACTATAGGAAGCTCAATAATGTGACTAGGAAGGACCATTTTCCTTTGCCTTTTATTGATCAAATGCTTGAGAGATTGGCTTCCAAGTCCCATTATTGCTTCCTAGATGGGTTTAGTGGGTATTTTCAGATTCCTATAGCTCCTAGTGACCAAGATAAGACTACCTTTACATGCCCCTTTGGTACATTTGCCTATAGGAGGATGCCTTTTGGTCTTTGCAATGCACCTGGTACTTTTCAAAGATGCATGATGTCCATATTTTGTGATTTTATTGAACATTGCATGGAAGTCTTTATGGATGATTTTACTGTGTATGGTGAGTCCTTTGATTCATGCTTGCATTCTTTAGATAAAGTGCTTGGTAGGTGCATTGAAAAGAAGCTTGTGCTTAACTTTGAAAAATGCCATTTCATGGTAGATAAAGGAATTGTTTTAGGCCATTTGATTTCTTCCAATGGCATAGAGGTGGATAAGGCCAAAGTAGATGTGATTGCTTCTTTGCCATATCCTGTTTGTTTGAAAGATTTGAGATCATTTTTAGGACATGCAGGCTTTTATAGGAGATTTATAAAGGGGTTTAGTGAAATTGCTTTGCCTATGTCTAAACTCTTACAAAAAGATGTTGATTTTGTTTTTGATGATGCTTGCAAAAGGAGTTTTGACACTTTGAAAAGCATGCTCATTTCCCCTCCTATTCTTAAAGCCCCAAATTGGTCTTTACCTTTTGAGTTGTCATGTGATGCTTCTAATTTTGCTGTGGGAGCTATGCTTGGTCAAAGAGAGGGCAAGTTATCATATGTGATTGCTTATGCATCTAGGACCCTAGATTCAGCTCAGGTTAATTACACCACAACTGAGAAAGAGTTGTTTGCTATTGTTTTTGCACTTGATAAATTTAGATCATATCTTCTTAACTCTAAAGTTGTTGTGTACACTGACCATGCTGCTGTGAGGTACTTGTTTAAGAAGACAGATTCTAAGCCTCGCTTGATTCGATGGGTGATCTTAATGCAAGAATTTGATGTGGAGATAAGGGATAGGAGTGGTTCTACCAATCAAGTAGCGGATCATTTGTCTAGACTACCTCATTTAAAAGCTACTATGGTAAACTCTAACCCTACTATTCCTTGTGATTCATTTCCTGATGAGGCATTGTGTGCCATTTCATCTAAGCCTCCATGGTATGCCTCTTTTGCTAACTATATTGAGTGTAGAGTCTTGCCTCCTTGTGCTTCACGTTTTGCCATTGAAAAATTGAAAAGAGAGTCTAGATTTTACATTTGGGAACCACCTTTGATGTGGAAGATTTGTAGTGATAAAGTGATTAGGAGGTGTGTTGATGATGTTGATGTGCCTTCTGTTCTTGAATTTTGTCACTCTCATGCATGTGGTGGTCATTTTAGCTCAAATAAGACAGCTAGGAAGGTTTTAGATTGTGGATTGTATTGGCCTAGCTTGTTTAAAGACTCTTATGAATTTTGTAAAGCATGCTTGAAATGTCAAAAGGTTAGTAGTTGGGGTAAGAGACATGAAATGCCTCAACAACCCATTTTATTTTGTGAGATTTTTGATGTTTGGGGCATTGACTTCATGGGTCCCTTTCCACCATCCTTTAGTTTTGAGTACATATTACTTGGTGTTGATTATGTTTCAAAGTGGATTGAAGCCATTCCTACTAGAACTTGTGATGCTAAGATTGTTTTGAAGTTTCTCAAATCTAATATTTTTTGTAGGTATGGAGTTCCTAAGGCCTTGGTAAGTGACCAAGGATCCCACTTTTGCAATAAGATGATGAAGGCTCTCTTGGCTAAATATGGAGTGCATCACAAAATCTCTACACCATATCATCCCCAAACTAATGGCCAAGCCGAAGTATCAAATAGAGAAGTCAAGAAAATCCTAACCAAGGTGGTGAACACAAATAGGAAGGATTGGTCTTTACACTTGGAGGATGCTTTGTGGGCTTATCGGACCGCTTATAAGACTCCCATTGGCATGTCTCCTTTTCGATTGGTGTATGGAAAGGCTTGCCACCTCCCTGTGGAGATAGAGCATAGGGCCTATTGGGCCATCAAGAAACTAAACTTGGATTTCCATCTTTCGGCTAAGGAGAGATTTCTTCAAATGCAAGAACTTGAGGAGCTTAGGTTGGATGCCTATGAGTCTTCTAGAATCTATAAGGAGAAAACAAGGATCCTTCATGACAAGCTAATCTTGAGGAAAAAGTTCCAAGAAGGAGATCAAGTCCTCTTGTTCCAAACAAGGTTTATTCATAAGCATGCCAAGTTGAAGTCTAAGTGGGAGGGACCATATTAGTGACCAAGGTGTTTCCCTATGGGGTTTTGCAACTCTTGAATAAAGCCACGGGTTCCACTATGCAAATCAATGGTCACCTATGCAAGCTCTACAAAGATGCCAAATCACTTCAAAAGGAGGAGGACTTCTCTCAACATGTTTTTGAACCACCATGATAAGGTTGTATCTCTCTAACCTTGAGCTTTTACCTTCCTTTAATTGATATATTTAATGATAGGTATAGTTCAAGTGTGGGGGAGATGAACCTAGTAGGAAAATTAGAGTTTATTTGCTTTATTTGACTTCTTTGTTTTGTGTTTTAGTTTGAAAAAAAAAAATATCTGCACCACACTTTTGTTATGCATTCATTATTGATCTCACCTTATTTTATCACTAGTCTATACATACATTGAGGACAATGCATGATTTAAGTGTGGGGGAGAGAAATAAACATTTTGTTTTGTTTGTTTGGTTTTGTTTGGTTTTGCAAAAAAAAAAAATTCAAAAAAAAATTTCTTTGTTTTGTTTTGTTTGAGGTTACTTAATTACCTAGCTCTTGAATGGATATTTTGATTCTTGAGATGTGGTAATTTTTAGGATTGAATAGGTGTGAAATGAACATTCTTTTACCTTGAATTAATGGATTAGAGTGGCATATTACCCATTCATGGAAGAGGCTAAACACTCATGTGTGATTAATTCCTTAGTGATGTTACCCTCTAGAATTTGTTTCACTTCTTAATTAAGACCATATATCTTGCACTTGTTTGATAGGAGATGAGAGATGGCATTCATAAAAAATAGCCAAGAGCCAAATAGCCAACCTATTATTATTTATTATCCTTTGTTAGCCACTTTGAGCCTTTGGTTTGATTCTTAAAAAAAAAATATTCACCCTATTTTTCCCCAAGGAATGCATGTTACACTTTTATATGTCTTTTTAATATTCATTGCATGTCCTAGATCAAATGAGTGGATGCCTATTATCATTTCTCTATCCATTACTTCTATTGTTTTCAAAGAGTTAGGGGCAACAAAAAAAAAAAACAACAAAGATAGATTTGAAAAAAAAAATTAGTCAAAAAGAAAAGAAATAAAGTTGCTAGAAAAAGAAAAAAAAGAAGAAAAAAAAAGAAAAGAAAGAAAAAAAATAAAAATAAAAATAAAAAGTTGCCTAGCTCATCCATTCCATTTGTTTTATTATTTCTTATCATTTCTTTCCATCCTCATTGTGTTAAGGTGTTCACTCAATTGAGTTAGGTTATGCTTTGCATATTAAGGGGATATATCTTGATTTAGCATTATTTTGATGCTAACCCTATTTTTTTTTATATACATGCATTTCTTAGACATCCTTTCATTACCTATATCACAACCTAATAAAGTCCATTTGATTCTTGATTGCAAGTGTTATTTAGTGATGGAGATGTAGAAGGGTTACAAATTCATAGTAGGGTTTATCCTAAGAAATTTTGAGTGAAATTTAATACCTTATACACTTTGAGTGATGAGAGCAAACACTTAACCTAGAGAGGCTTACTCTTTGACATTGATTCTTGGTAAGGGTTTGTTTGTGATGTGCATAATTCTTTCGTAATTATTGCCACATTGATTGATAATTTGTAGAAGTTCATGAGCTAGTATTTTAGTGACTTGAAACAATGTTTTTCTTTTATTTCTTTGTCTTATAGTTTCTTTTGGGACCTTTTTCACTTGATTTTGCCCGGAGTGCAAAAGCTAAGTGTGGGGGAATTGATAGAACACATTTGTTACCCACTTTTATTTGTCAATTAGGACCATTTTATTAATGATTTATCACCTTCAAGTGCACACATTGCATTAGATTTGGAACTTTGCCTAAGTTTCTAAGATCAGTGCACTAGGGGCATTTTGGTCCAAAAAATGAACTTTTGAGAAAATGTACAAGAAAAATTGACAAAGTGCATTTTATGTCCAGTTGATGAATGGTGAAATTATATTTTTAAAATTCATTTTAGTTTGGGAGTAATTAAATAAAAAAGTCAACACTTTCTTAAGTGTCTTAGTTTGTCCTAGTTTTTGGTTTGCCTTTGTGTGAAAATTTTTATATAATTTTGTGCAGCCTGAAACTTGGTTAATTTAATAAATTCTCCCTTCTAATTATGAATTTAATTCTGGACATGAATTAGATTTTATTATATCATATGCTATTTAATTGAATTATGTGATTTATGTGACATAGGTGGCATGTGACTTGTGCATCAATTGGGCAATTGAGGTCAACACTCCTTGAGGACAATGGCTGATGGTTTGCACGTGAATTATGATTATTTTGAGGGATTAGATCAGCTAAAATGATGTGGATGACACATGGGAAATTAGGCACACATTGGAATCATCTACAAACCAATAGGAAGTTGCCACCTTGCAAGTGTGACAAGGCTCCCATTTACATTTTAATTTCTTTTTCCTTATTTTAATTAAGCTTCAGCTGATGGGAGACACCAAGGAGCACGCCATTTTAAGTCCCAAATGGGATCCAACACATATCTCATTCATCTTCCACATTCTCTCTCTCTTGTTCATAGTGTTCTTCATTTTCTCTCTTTTGTTCTTCATTTTCCAGCACCCTAACCTCCATTTTCAGCCACCAAACCTCCACAAAACTCATACCATTCTTCTCCTCTCTTCATTTTCGTTCCATCCCTTCCATTTTCACAAGGATTGAAGCTCATTTCCATCATTCAAGAGCTATGGAGTTTGGCCTTCACAAGCAATCACTAGGGTTCTTGAAGATGAAGATTGGCTAAGTTTCTTTGTGGAATCCTAGAGAGATGAAGATGGAGGATGAGTCTTGAGCTTCAAATTGGCTAAGTTCTTTTGTTTCCTATCCTCTTCTCTTTTTACTAGATGGTTAGATTCCTTAATCTAGGGTTAATCATCTTAGCTTATAAATTCTAATTTGAATTTGATGTTGATGTAAAGAGAGAGGATTGTTTCATTTAATTTCTTCCTTGGACAGCCATGACTGAATTTTGCCACTCTTTGTTTGGCACATAATCTTGTGTTTTTCAATTAGTGAATTTCTTGTGTTAATATTGCATAATCTTGTGGTGTTAATGCTTGTGTTGTTGAGTAGCTTGACATAATCTTGTGGTTGCTCAATTTATGTGTTTGACCATGGCTGTTGAGAGAGGATTTTGAGTGAATCACTTGGCTAATGTCTTCACCAATTGGTTAATTGAACTAGGGACTTTAATCTAAGACCTAGGGAGGTTAGCTAATTAGGTTAATTGGCTTAGGATAATTTTCTTAAGTCATGACAGCTTTAGTCAAGAGGAAAGGGAAGCTAAACTTAGCCTAATCATGAGAAGATAATGAGTCCAAAATCAACTAATCTCTAGGGTTCCATTATTGTAAAAAGGGAAGTTCATTTCACTCACTTTCACTAGCATTTTAATTACTTGCATATTAGGTAATTAGTTTAGATAATTAGCTAGATAACTAAATTCCTACAAACTTTGGTTGATTTATTTCACTAGATAACTTTCAATTAGACTTAAAACCATTCCTTGGGAGATGACCTAGGGTTGGCCCTATATTGCATTAGGGTTAGCTTTAGTGTAATTTTGAGGATAAGCGACTAATTTCCTATCAACAAGCACACAAATTGTAAAAGTTTTCGCAATGCATATCATTTTATTATTTACAATTAGTTTGGTAAATTTGAACATGTTTCTCACACATGATACATTAGGAGAAATTTTAATATGAGAAACAAGTTTATTTCTATTCCTAAAGGAAAAGGTCTAATGCTAACCCTCAAGGACATAAAGCTAAATGGGTACTGAAATGTCCTTCTATATTTATGCAAAAAAAACAAGAATGGGCAACTTGGTGTAAGAAAGCAAGAAGTGACCAAGAGTGCTTCTCAAGTGTATAAAAAGCAATTCTTAGAGTCTATACTAGTAAGGAGAACTCTTAAGACATCCATTGCTAAAAATGCGAAATCCTATTAAAGTAGGAAGCAATGGAGAAGAGCACTTCACACCTCAAGGATGACCTACATAGAGTACCCTTCAACTGTCTTAAGGAAAACAAGAAAAGGAGTACCTCTCAAGTGCCAAAAGAAGACTTGTGAAGTCTACAACTTGTGAGAGAGGATCATGTGCACCCAAGGAAACTTACACAAAGCCTAAACATCATATGTATTGGGTGAGCAAATGCAAACCTTCAAGTACATAGGTCAAGGTATAACATTGGTAAAACCTCTAACACTATCACTCATGATAATTATTAAGGTTTATATACTATGACATTAGTAACAAACATTGCACACTATTTTGAAATGAATTTTTTATAACATATCCTTTGAAAATTATCATTGATAAATCTCTTACAAAGGATTTTCAATGGTTAATAAATTATCTCTTTATGCATACACATTGATTTCAAATGAAAATATCCTTTATGCATAAAGACATGTTTAACCTATTATGCTCAATTGTGATAATTTAATAAAATTCTTTAGAGCATATGAATCATTATTCCTACAAGCTAACAATTACTAGATCTAAGTTAAGTTGGATCCCTTAAAAGAGAAAGGTTTTCATTATTTTGTAGGAAAATTAAGAAAGTAAGATTCACCTAAAAAATGCTATACTTGAAGACAATAGAATAAATCTTGAGGAAGTTGTACAATTGGAGCTTGAATTTTGGTGTCACTCAAGCAAGATGGAAATGTCAATATCCACACACCTAATCAAGCAGTCTCACAAGGACATGTAAAAAATTGGTGATATCATTCCTTACTTCATCCTATACTCTATGATACATCTTATTAGGATAAAAATCCTTGTTGCATTCCTTTAGCTATCCATCATTCATTGCTTTTAAATCAAATTTCATGATTTCTAAATGGAACAACTGAATTGTGCACATTTTGTCAAATGCTTTAAAGTTCTCATTTTTAGTGTACAATCTAAAATTGTTTTCATGACTCATGCATTCAAAAATCATGACTTCATAAAATGCATCCTTCAAAAAGCTATATGCATGATTTGAAACAATCATAATTTGACACTATTCGGATTTACCATCTTCAATTCACCTCATTCATGAAAGCTCATAATCAACTCGAGTTCATTCAATTTCATGAAAAGTTGGCTTAAGCAAACTTGATTACAAAATGAACATTATGCTTCCTTTCATCAAGCTTTTACATATACATCAATATTCATATCTCAAATTTTCAATTGCCAATTTCTTGAATGGATATGAATAGAACTAACATTTTTCTAGCAAGCTTGTAAGTTGACTTGAGCAATAAAGTATGACATGCTAACTATGAAAGAAAAGGTCAAATTAAGTCAAAGAACTTGAAGTCACTCACCATTAAATGGACTAATCTAAGAAGATGACTACAAGAGAAGGAGAATGACAACCAAAATCAATGAGAATTTTTATCCCTTACTCTTAGTATTGTTTCATATCATTTTGGATTAGTTCTTACTTGTTAAGTTGATAATTCATGGCATGAGTTGCATATGGATATCAATGACATACCTTGAACATAAATCCATATTCTATTGTCATTGATTACATAGGGTCTTACATTTATTAAACATTCTTTATACCCTAATTGCATAATTTGAGCCATGATATTCTAAAAGGAAAGCTCACAAGTTTGAATTTTGTAAATTATACATGCCTCTTGAAAAAGGATTTCATATCAAACTAAGTTTTACATATTCTTTCATCAAAGTTTGTGAAAATTTCTAGGCCAAGATAGCCCTCACATGGAGAGTAAGTCAGGCTAGCTCTGGGAGAGAGTTAGCTTTGACTGCTCAGGGTTCATATCAAAAGGGCACAGGTGGTTCGATGGATTAGATCATGCCTTGGATTATATGTTGTGCCTGTGGAGGTATAGTGGATATAAGATTTACCTACAAGCTAAAGAGTTTTAGGGGGTATTCTATTGGTCAAGAAAGGCTATATCAGCCTATCTTATACATTCAAGCATTTTAATTGATTAATTACATGTTATTTTGAATCTATTATTTATTTACTTGATTGTGGCTTTCCTTGTAATAAGGAATATCAATTTCTCTGTTACTGAGACTGTGGTTATCTCATCCCTTTCTTTATAATATTTACAAGTCTAAACAAAGGATCTAGTAGTGAATGGGAAAAAGAGCTGAGCTAGGGGTTTGCTTGTGAATTGTAAAGATTTGCAACCCCTTCCTTTTGAGCAAGTATAGTGTAATGTATTTAAGATTAGGGTGCCAGTAGGATGTGACTATATAGATATGTGAATATGTGTGGATCGTGTATGAATTTTTGCCGCTTGTAAACTTGTGTTTAGGAAATTTGGTTAAGGTATGTGGTTTTGGTGGATTATTTTGATAGACTAAGTTTCTACTACAAGCAAATGCTTATTTTGGTGTATATATATGAATATGTGTGATTCTACCCGCAATTGTAAAGTGAAAATTCACCTTGGATAGAGAGAGTGGGTGCATGGGCCCCACAGGGAGCTCTGAGCCAAGTGAAAATATTTAGCATGTGCATTTATATAAATACATGGTATTTAGATTATTTTTGACCACTCTTGTATGATTTGTACATTTTGGGGGGGGTTTATGGTCCATTTTGGGAAATGACACCTAGGTGGTCAAATTTTAATATTTGAGGGTTTTTCATCATTTAAATATTCTGTTAGATGCTCTTTGTCCTATTTGATGTGTTCAAAGTGTTCTCACAAGTTTGTGACCCTAAGGATGAGATTTGGACAAATTTGAAAATGGCTTTTACCAAAAAGCTGCTCTTTTGCATCCGGGTGTTCAAATTTCAATCTAACCATTAGATTTTCTTAAAATTTGGGTCGCAAGTAAAAATTTTTATAATCTTCATGCTGACTTTGGAATCACCTTGACTGAACATCGAATGAGGAAACAGCACGCTCTGGAAGTTTGTCCGAAGATGCTGTCATGACAGTATATGACAGCGACAATTGCTAAAGTTGGGATGCGCACGAATTTTGATCCAATCGTTGGATCTTTTTAAATTTTGGTAGACTTATAGTACTCTTTGAATGTGATGTGTAGGCTCTAGAATCACTCCGATTAGGGATTGGATGATAAAATAGTGGACTCCAAAAGTTGGTCTGAATGTGCTATCATGACAGCAAAAACGCCAAATTTTTAACATGTCCAAATTTTAATCCATCAGTTGGATCTTTGTGAAATTTGGAACACTATTATTACTTATTAAAAGTGACATATGAGCTTTGAAATTACTTCAATCAAAAGCCAAACGGTGAATTAGCACCTCTCAAAAGTTTGCTCGGGAGGGCTATCATGACAACAAAATTAATGTTGTCATGACATTAATTAACTGCCCATGTTTGCCTTATTTACTTCCTACACTACATATTACTCCTTTATACTTTTTTAAGAGGTTTTATATGTGTGTTTTTCTACTATGTAAATTGTTTAGTGATTTAAAGGATTTGTTTCCTAAGTTGGTTTTAGGATCAACTCCTTAACTATACTTAGTTTATTGGTTGTGGTGTGTTTTTAGTAACACTCGGGGCAAGTGTTACATAATGGAAGGGAGAGACTACATTACTAAATAAAACCATAAACAATGGAATGTGAATTTTTTTTTGCAACTTACTATGACTCACCTCTGGAAAATATGTTCTCTGAATGAATTAGATACAGTCGGTGTGTGGGGAAGGAGAATATTTCTACCTAGATTTTCATCAAACTTAATCTACATTATGCGAAATGATTTCAAAGAAAAAACATAACATATTTAATAGTCTAGAAATAATCAAAGATGCAAAAGAAAAAGTAATCATCATGATGAAATGATTGCCTTTAAGAAAGGTAAAAGAAAAATACCAAAAAAAACCCGAGGGGATCATGATCATGAATTTCCATGTCTCTCTAACCTTAGGAAGGAAACTTCCCAAGGCCTTCTCTGGATCCATTTGCAACAAAAATTTGTCACAGACTCTAAATGGGATGATTTGTTAAAAATGAAACTAAGTGAAGTAAAGCCACTATATAGCCTTCCTATTGTGCCCTTAAGGAGAGAATCACATGCAAATTTAAATCACCAACTTCAATGGCTACTATTATTACTACTATTACTACCACCACCACTACTACGAATACTACTACTACTACTATTGCTACTACTGCTTCTTCTTCTACTACTACTACTACTTTTTTCACAGATGAGAATACAGCAAAAGATATGATCATTTGTGCATAGAAGCCTAATATAGTTGTTGCCTTGTTACAAGAGTAACTGGATTAACCATAATATAATCATTGCATGCCGAAAGGAGAGATTAAAAAAAAAGAAGAAATTCATGTTTTAGGTAAAACAATACAACAACAACAACAATAACAAGAAGTATTATCCTACTAAGTAAGGTCGGCTCCATAGATTGTACGTGTTGGACATAATGACTTGTGACATTATATTTAGTTTAAATTTTGATAATAACAAATATAGATGAGTTAACTATACTTATGGCTAATTGTTTTTATATATAGAGCAGTTATTATGACTATGGGACAAGTGCTTTAAAGTGTTTTTATTTATATTGTTCCATATTACATTAGATTTGGAAAAATGATTTGTATGCATCAAAGTTATTTTATACGATCATATTTTTCCTTATCTTAAATTGATTATATATCTAAGAGTGTTCATAGTATTATGCTTAGACTAATCATTTTATTTATGATATATCATTCAAGGTTATCTAAAGTGAAGATAAGAGTAAGCATGAAGAGAAACAAAGTTAAAGTTATAATTTGCATACTACACTCATGATTAAAGAATATAAAGATAAAGAGAAGGATGATCTAAGAAGAGCTTAAGAAGACTGAAGTCATTCATATAAGCTTGGATGCACCTTGGAAGCTTTGGACTTGATAAGTATAATATTATTAGGCTAGAGGTCTTTATGTTAAACTCATTTATTTAGATATGAAGTATTGGCCTGTCATACCCTAAAAATAAAGGGTAACCGGCATAGGTATGAACCACTCACACATTCTTGTAAGCCTCAAAATGAATATTTATTCCATTTTACAAAAGAAAAGAAAAAAATTTAATCAAGTCACACAAGAACTAAAATAAGTCCTTTAAACTCATTATTATAAGAAAGTGTCGACGTTTTTATAGAAATTTTGGCAGAACCTCCTCTGTAACTAGGATCTCTTAAAAATTCTACAATAAAAATTTTATAGATAACAATATAAATCAGGAGTGTAACTCTTTCTAGCCAGCAACTAATATACAGATCAAAAATAAGGTTTATCAATAACCTATGTGGAGCATCTACTCTTTCTTTCAAATTAAAAGACATACAATTTCTATAGTTACATTAAAGCAACAATACCAATCAAAAAGGTCCACCCACTTTAGCTAGTTGCCCTTTAGAGGCCGATAGTGGGATCAACGTTAACTAATAAATCTGAGACCAAAATAATTTTTTCAGTGAATAACATTCCCATAAAAAAGTTCTTAGAATTTTAATCAATAATCTCTAATAATGGTGTCAGCTAATTAAAAGTAATTCCACTAAAATTTATAAACATGTAAGTCATAACCATATTTATAAAATAAGACTAAATTAAAAACAATTTATGTTATCATGCCTAAAGAAAACAATCTGCTCTCATATAACTCAAAGTGATAGAAATTACTAGTCAAAATCAAGTGAATTTCAAAAACACATATTAATCAACATTTAAAATTTTGAGAACTCAACAGAATAGGTTACAAACATGGACACTCAGTCCACGAGGGTAAATAACCAAACGTGGCTTATACCACGAAAACAAACGTGAACACACCAATCTATAAGGATAAGTAACCAAACACAGCCGAAGCCACAAAATAAACGTGGACACACAACCTATAAGGGTAAGTAACCAAATGCGACTCAGGCCACGGAATCAAACACAGGTACGAAGCCCATGAATATCAAACATGAGAATAAAACTCACAAAACAAACTAGCTAGTGTTTAACCACAGTGCGCTACAGGTTAACGGAACTGTTGTTAGCAGCAGTGTTCTGTATAAAGTTCTCTTAAAAATCCCGTTTCAAACATGGGAGAGAAATAATTATTTTTGAAGTCAAATTTTCATTCTCAAGATCAAACTCTCATGAATTGCTTCAATTATATAAAACTTGCCAGATCGATACATCATAGTGAATGTACAAACTTGCACTAATCATGTAACCAAGAAATTTTGAAATTCAATAAGTAAAGGTGCCTTCATAAATATTAGAAAGATATTTCTTGAGAAAATGCACAAATCATAATGTAATGATCCTTCATCGTTATCTCAAAATTTCTAAAACTAACATAATTCATAAAAATAAAATATTTTAATAAAAGATTTTTAATAAATAATTATAAGGAATGCTATTCACTTACTTGTTGAAACTTCAAATTCTCAAAATATTCCTTGCCTTTAATTCTGGTTAGGGTCCTGTTCTTCCTCGCATCCTATCAGAATATATATAAAAATAAATAAAAATTTTTAACATAATTCTAAATCAATCACCATTATATTTAGAGTTGATCCAAGTGTTATCGTTAACATCACTAATCCCCACCAATTTGTTTTAATCATAGCTTCATACTAACATATATTTGTTTTAATCATTAACATCATTATATTGTTTTAATCTATTCATAATTTCATAGCTTCCATACTAACATACTTCCCCTATCAAACATTATCCTTCATACTTACATCCTTCCCCACTCTTGAGGTAAAAATTTTCATAAGTTTTGCACCAATTTCTTTAGGTGCATGAATTCTAATTATTTAAATTATATATCCAAACTACTCTCTTCCCATTCTTCCTTAATAGTTTCTTTAACCATATTCAATTCAAATTAGATTTATTTAACTCCAAGGATTATGACCCACATATATATTTTTATCAAATTTTAGAATAAACTTCCAACTAAATTTGAATCTTCTCCCTCCTATAACAGCGCGGCATAACAGTATAGAAGGCATGCATATTTTTTTTTCCAGCCACGTATAGCTATAGATAGCCATAGGGGAGCCAAATTGTTTTTTTCTTCTGCCCCTTAAATCACCAATTCACATATATATAGACTAAAAGAAGCCTAAACATGAAACCTTCTCACCTTGACTCACCACGACCAAAAACAAAGATGAAGAAATTGAAACAGTCGGTTGAATAGGGGAGATATAATTCAAACACTGTCATGATGCACAGCAATAAAAGGAGCTCGACTCCACAGCATCGATACAAGCTTACAGCAACGGCTCCACTCTAGTTTTAATGCTTTGTGATTTCTCAGCTCAAAACACATGGACTGAACAGCACACAAAAAGGACACAGAAACAGAGAGCACATAACAGTAAAACAGAGCACAAGCTCACGGTTGAGCGGGGAAAGGAAAGACTCGTAAAAGAAAACCTTCTAGCCTTAATGATCTGTCCCTTTATTCCATCCACAACTCAAACGTGAATGACACAGGGAAAGCAACAAATCAAGAAGGAGAGAAAAAATAAAGTTCGCACGTATAAAGGAGCGTTTGAATGTCACTGAGCAGTGAGAGCCTTCTTCATCGCCGATAATTGCCAAGAATAAAAAGGGGAGAGATAGTCGGTTATGGTAGAGGGTTGGAGAGTAATATGGGACACTCTCTCTCTCTCTATATGTGCACCAACTGGATAAGGAAGAAGTAGAAGAGAATTTATCAAATGATGAAGAGGGCATTATGGTAATTTCATATAGGCTAAAACCAATCAGAAATAAAATTCCTTATTAGTATTATATTTATTTATTTATTTATTTATTTATATATATATATATATTTTTGGGCTATAACATGGCCCAAGATATCTTAAATCAAAACATGCATTTTAGCTATTAAGAGAGAGTGTGAGATATAGTTTTCTATAATCATGGTTTTCATCTTTGATATATGTCTCATAAAGCTAAAATGTTTTGATTACTAACTTCATAAAATTTTTAAAGTTATTCTATTTACTTAGAATGGAGTTAAGTTAAAAAATTCATGAACACTTGAAGTCTAAGCTTTGAAAAGGCAATTGTGCAAAAATTCAATTTTGACCTTTAGTCATGTTTCTTCACATATTTTGTACTACATATATTATTTTAATGTGAAACATATCTCATTTGAAAATAGACTCCAACAGATTTTGAATGATAATTTATTTATTTAAAATAGAGAGTTCTATTGAGAAAGATATGAATTTTAGAAATTGAGTGCTGAGATATTATTTTTGCATAGCTTTCAGTCTTGACCTTCTTTCACTATTTTAATTATATCTCAAAGGTTACATTGAATTTTAGTGTGAAACTTCTTTCACTGAAAACTAGACTTCAATATTTTCCAACAATATATAATTTGTGAAATTTAGAGTTGTATTGAGTGAGTTTGGATACTATGAATTTATATATAATGAACCCTCCAAATCACACATGAGAGCAGCTGAGACGCATGCATGATTTAGCATCAGTATCCAAATCATGCATGAGGCCTCTTTGTACACACACGTGAAATTGCACCCAAAAGCCTTGTTTTACACTGAATAGCCTTTATAAGCAAAATCACATGTGAAACACCTTATACCGACGTGTGAAATGACCTCCAAAGCCTTATTTTTCATTCTATGGCCTCTGTGGTCCAAAACGTGCATGAAACATGTAACCTTTCCTAATATCCACTCGATAATAGAAAGGGTTAACTAAATCACCACACTAATCACATTAAACAATAATTAAATACTTTATTGAAAAGCTTGAGCTCAACACTCATTTTGCAAAATCATCAAAATCATAATACATCAAATAATACACAGTGGAAGTACATTATATGCATTCATAACCAAACATTGCATGCCTCCATAGTAAATAAACAAGGTTTGAATTCGAGCCATATGCCGTGATGTGCAATACATGTGCCATGACATGCGGCATAAAGCCACATACTTTAACTTTTTGTGTCATGAGCCACAATGTGAGACGCTATGCACTGCAGTGTACCAATCCAAATTTTCTGTTGTCATTTGATAGAAAAAGTGATGAACTTTCGGCGTGTGCCATTTTCTTATACAATGTTCAATCAGTGTGATTCAAGCGCCCACATGTAATGGATACAATTAGTGGTCCGATCAAAATTTAGACACTGAGTGTAAAAAGTCACTTTTTTAAAGAATTTCATGCACCCAAGAGCTCAAATCAATCCATTTATCTCATTAAACCATACAAGGTCTTAATCAAGTCTAAAAGGACCTTTTACACTTGATTGACCACATTTCATCACATATATACACGTATATCAAAATCTAGCCATTTAACAGCCCATTTTCACATTTCACAAAATTTCACCATTTAACACAATTAGGCCCATTTGACCTTTTCTCACCACCTATTTGCATATATCCACAATTATAATAATCACAACTCATTTTTAGTCTCAAATTATTCATTTTATTATAATTTCACATATGGGCTAAGATTCACCACAAATCTCTACAATCTCAACTAAACACAACTCAAACATGCATGCAGTCCCTTATGGCAACTTGTTTACACATATATACATGAGTTTTAGTTCATTACACAATCTTAAAGACTTTCCATGATAACGGCACCATTATGCCAGTCCTGTCTCTTTTCCTTTGCCTTGATCACTGCTTTATCCTATAAAAATATAACCATGAAGGGTGAGATAAAAATTATAGTAATAGAATAATTCACTACTGTTAATTATCCCATGCAACTATATGGAAGCATAGCATAATATATCATCAAACATAACGTATATCATACATTATCTTTTCAAAACATCCATATAAATCATTTCATCTCTTTTATTAATTATATCGTCACTTTTGCCTTTATAATCACCATTTTTTACCACTTTTCTACTTATAGCATAGAGGATGATCATTATCAACTGAACTCTTAAATCAACCTGACTTGAAACTATAGACTTGCCTTAGACTAATATACAAATTCATTAGCTTTAAGCTCACCTTTAGTAGTAGAATCACCCAAGCAAAGGTGTTCTATCTCACTTCTGGACTATAGTTTCCCCTAATACACACAATAGGGTATTATTGATTCCAATATCATATCACATAGACACTAAGGAGTCTAAATCTCCAACACCGTACCTTAATAGGTACTAAGGAGATTATCTCCAGCACCGTACCTCGAAAGGCACTAAAGGGTATAATTTTCCAACACTGCACCCCGTCAAGTACTAAAGAGAATATATTATATGGTTTTGTTATCACACTCTACACGACTGAACTCTCACCCCTATGATCATGCTTTCTTGAACCAATTATAGGTTACACATTCACACATGTATCCTCAATACGTAGCATATATATGTAAAATCACATGTTCTTACTCATTTATTTGATCAAAATCTGTTTTCATGCAACATTCACACAATGCTATAAAACACGCTTAGTTTTAAACAATTTCTTGCATAGATAGCATACTCATACACAATTACAATAAATAATCAAACAGAAGAAGCTATTCGGTTACCTCAATTCTTTTGTCACTAGAAAGGTTACTCGTAGATTTTAATTACCACCATAGCTCGTCACAAGCCTCTTTTCTCAACTCACACATATGATATGCCCTTATAAACACAATTGGTACAATTTAGTCAATTGGTCTAATTTGACCAAAAGCACATAATTACTACTTATTGCTATATTTAGCTGTCTATTTTTTTACTTATCCGTTCTAAATCCATTACTACTTGATTACTACTTTACATTACCTCAACTGGTCTCATTTTACTCAAATACAATTTTCACCCCAACATCTCATTGAATTAAGGCCAAATTAAGCCTACAGATTCAAAACTCTATCGTTCAGCTATAAACCATTATAAAACTCTAATTTAACTTCAAAGAACCTTTTTATTACCATTAGGCAAGAATTAAACCTTTAAATTTCATTGATTCAATTCTCTATAACTCATATTCAGAGAACTTTGGTAGAATAAAAGGTAAGAGTTATATCTAGCTTACCCAATAAGTTATTGACCAGAAGTGCTTTCCACAGCTTCAAAATCTCTTGACCTATCAAACAAGCTGTTCTCCTCTTCTCCCTTTCACTTTTCTGATTTCATTCTCTAAACTTCACCCACTATCAGCCATAGCACATGGCATAGTGAGAAGAATTCTCACCATGCGCACTTGCTTCAACTTGAATTGTGATCCTTTCACCCATATCTGCTCATTTAACATCCCAAAACATAAACCATCAACTGATCATCCAAATTTTGAATCCTTTCCTAATTATTACTTTACCCCTAATTAATAGCTAATTAAAGGATTAAGAAATTCAGGATATTACAAAGCACTTCCAAAACAGGCATGATTTGTCTTTTGGGCTCTACCACATGCAATTTCTTGCATGATTTGTCATGTTTCTAAGTAAGATATTGCACCTTATACATGTGGAATTCCAAAACATGCATGAGGCACTTCCAAAACACATGTGATATGTCACCTTTACTTGAAATCCACCAAAACACGTGTGAATTAGCCTTAGTTCTTCACGAGATTTTACATTAACAGCTATCATCACTGTGTGTAACATCTATAAATGGTCATTTGATGTCTCTAACACTTATTTCATTCCATGAGTTATAAATTTAACATGCCAAATTGATCTTAACAAGAGATTAACCTCATAAATTATCAAGATATGAAATTCATGATCATATTACTCTTATTATACGAAAATCATTATTCTTGAGTTAAGATCATCTATATCTTCATCATTTGAGAATTAAAGCTTCATTGTACTCATTATTACTCTTAGAGAGAGTTTCAACTAAATAATTTACATACTCAAAATCATTGTAAAGGTGAAGGAGAGATTTTTCTTGTAATCAAGAGAGGTTGTTCTCTCATGAAAAGAAGCTCACTTGTAAAATGAGTTATTATAAAAGCTCACAAGTGCCTAACCAAATTTGTGGTTGTATTGAGGTGGCAAGTACCTACTCAAGCTTGTCTCAAGTAATTGCTTGGAGACTCAATGTAGGCTCAAGAGAAGGAGCTGAACCAGGATAAATTATTATTTGTAATCTCTCTTCCCTTATCCCTTTATATTTCCAACAACCTT
Source organism: Prosopis cineraria (assembly GCF_029017545.1). Lineage (NCBI taxonomy): Eukaryota > Viridiplantae > Streptophyta > Magnoliopsida > Fabales > Fabaceae > Prosopis > Prosopis cineraria. The sequence goes on from NW_026556378.1 coordinate 34,592, forward strand.
AGCCTATGCTATGTTTTAGTGTGTAAAATTGAATTTCATATATCTATATGCATTTATTCAAACTTGCACTTAGAGATTGTTTCTAAACATTGTTACATATATTGAGCTTGCGAAAATAACATTAGCATTTTTACACACAAAGTTTAGAATTCAAATTTGCCTAAACTTTTATTTCAAACACAGTTTTGTTGAAAAGTTTTAAAAGAACTAAAAATTTCTTAAGCCACCCAATTCACCAAACCTCGGGGTGTTATTGCCATATTGGATCTACTTCATATTTTACATGTTTATACACTTGGTTTTTGACACCAAATAGTGCATATTAGGGTTTGTTTCTTGATTTTTAGCTATGTTTCACACATTGACTACATAGCCCCTAATAATGCTATTTGGTGGATGGTTTGAGAGTTTAAGATGCTTGATTGGATTTTAGGCCTAAATTCTCATTTTCTTCTTTTAATTTTTCTTTTTAGAATTTATGTAGTATTGTGTTTCATTTTCAGATTTGTGTGGAGGGCAATCTTGGAATCAAGGAGCAACGACTTAGTCAACAATTTTGGAGAGGTCAAGAGCACATGAAGGGCTTGAATGGTTTCATTTCCAGATTTAATTAATGTTGAGTTGGCAAGCCTAATTTTAGAAATTCATTGAGGAAATTATAAATAATGGGCAAGTCATGAGAACTTGTGTGTGAGGTATAGACCTTGATCCAAGAATTCATTGCATGACATTATCATAAGAAATGGGAGCAATTCAGACATGAATTCAAGCTAGTCCATGGGAGCCATAGGCTGACATCATCATGAGCAATCAAAGAGCAAATTTAGGCATGATTGCCTCTGAAAATGATGAAACTCACGTGGAACTGAAGCAAGCTAAGTGGAATCACATTTTGTCCATGCATCAGTTTCATGGTCCATGCCAGTCAGTTCAGTCAGTGATGGGGGGTCGGTGCAGTGTTTGAATTTCAGCCAATTAATCCCGTTTTCCAGCTAAAAATTAACCAACTTCAGATCTGAATTTTCCTGTTTTTATCACCACTCACTTTGGTTTCATCACCTTCACATTATTCATACATACATAATCTGAATTTTAGATTGGAGCCTAATAATTCAAATCCCACTCTCTCACTTCAGCCATATTCTCTCTCAAATTTTCTCATATTCACTCCTCAATTTTCCAGTCATTCTCTCATCTTCTTGTCTAGATCACGCCATCTTCTCATCCTCTCACTATCCAGATCATTTCTTCTCCTTTTTCCTTCATTCACGTTGAATTTTGCCTTCATTCTTCTCCATGATTTTGTCCAGCACACATTTATCTCCAGATTTCATCTTCATCTTCATATATTCATGGAGGCTTCTTAAGGTCTGATTCAAGTGAAGAGGAAGAGCATGAGAGGCTGATCATTTAGGAGCTCCAAGAAAGATGACTGACATTATGAGATTTCCAGATTTATAATTGTTTGGTTATTTTTTGATTTCATGTTCTTATTTGATTCTTTGAGGGATTCAATTCTGAACCACTTTAGTTAAGAAATTTGTGATTCTAATTCAAATTTGATGAGAATATGAATGTTGAATTTAGATTTTTATGCTATTTTCAGTTCTGGAATTTATGATTACCTTGATGTTCTAGGTTATTTCATAGTTCTTGCTGATTCTCGTTCAAGTTTTATGTAGACCGTGAGTTAGATCCATATTGGTTATATAAATTTGGCCTTAAGTTATTTTTCTTCTACTAGTTTTGGTCTAAAACTTGTGTAGAACAAGGTTGAATATAGTGTTAATTTCTAAGTTCACTTGACCTAGATTCATTAGTATCCATTGAGTCTAATGGTGCACCATACTTAGAGGTTTTTAAGTGTCTCATTTTAGGTTAATCAAGAAGGTTTTATGATGTTATAATTCTGAAAATCAATGATTAATGTTAGGAAATCTGACTTGGGCTCACCATAATCATCATTCATTTCATTACAACTAAAATAGAATTTTACAAACATTTATTGTTGCATTATAGAGTTAGTTTAGTCACTTGAATTTAGATTAATTTGTGGTATTTGAGCAATGATTTGTATGCTTTGCTCTCTAGGGAAATGACCTAGAATACTCATTTCTACATTCTAATAAAATTTGATAACCTAAGGCAACTAAAGGTCATCACATGTCTAATAGTACAATGTCATTATGCTCTATTATTACCAAGATTTTTAGAATATTCCTATCTGAATAAGGCTCAAAATTATTCATTCCACTCTCCTCATTGGTGTCTCTTGTAGTCTTCTTTCTACATGTTCAAACATCTCAAATGATTTTCTATCATTTCCCCCTTAATAGATGGTACACCCACTTTAGCTTGTATGTGCTTATTTTGAATTTTATCTTTATATGTATATCCATACATCCACATTAACATTCTTCTCTATGAGAACTCTAAATTTATGCTCTAACTGTCCTATTATTATCTTCTCTTGTAATCCACAATAAGAACTATATCATATGCGAAAATCATGCATTTAGGGACTTCCTTTTGAATATGCTTAGTCAAAAACATCTAGGACAAGGTTAAACAAATAAGGACTCAAAAATGATCCCTGATGTAGTCTAATCCTTGTAAGAAAG
>NW_026556379.1:0-37184 GCF_029017545.1 Prosopis cineraria
GGAGGGTAAATGCTAGTTTTTATTTATCCAGAAGTTTAAGTCAACTAAAATTATGAGATAATATTTTGATGTATATTTTTATTAATTTTGGGAATTGTGCCAGCAATTTATCCGGCAGGTCTGTGTTTTTGAATATTTATAGTGCAAGAGGGATTTTATTTTGCTTTAAGTTTTTTATGAAATACCAAATTTGTCCTTTTTTATAAAATTTTATAGAGAGCATCAGATTAGTATTTTTTTTCTCTCCCTCCCCCTCATTTTCTTTGACCCCTACCTTGTAACCCAAGGGGAAAAGCTTCAAACCCTTCACTTCCATATCCTTTCTTCCCTCTCTTCGTTCGCTTCCCTCCCCCGCCATCCTCCGCGGTCCAGTGGTTGCAGTGTGCGTGTGGCTGAGATCCTCCTCTATTTCACATTACTGAAGCCCTTCTTTCTCCACGGTCATCTGCTTCTCCAATTGTAAGTAGCAGTGCTGAATATTCTTCTTCCCTCTTCTGTTCGTCGTCGACTGTGAGTTGGGTGGAGCTCATCTTTTCTTCCTCTTCAGTGTTTGACGTCAATCTCTTCTCTTCCATCTCTGTTCTTGCCGTGGTGTGGTGCGTCGGACATTCTCCTTCTTCATCCTCCCTATTGAGTGCCGCAAACTTCTTCCTCTTCTCTGTTTCATTGTCTTTGAACTGAGGTGAGTGGCTTCTCATTCTTCACCTCTTGGTGATGCCGCTTCTGTGTTTTTATAGCTGAAGTTATGATCATTTTCTTTTCCTTCCCTTATACCTTGGTATCAATAGGTGCCTGCATGTGTTGATTGGGTTGGAGCACATTTTTTTAATATAAGGAATTTCAGTATAATCAATGAATTAGTACTAATCAAGATGAATGTGGATTGATTTTTCCTTGAGTTTAAAACTGATTTTTTGTTGGAAGAATGCAATTTGGACTGCTTGATTTAATTAAAATATGGTTATTGGGAATTGTGGAATGGCAATTGAAGAGTTTTAAGCTTATTGGGAATTGTGGAATGGCAATTGAAGAGTTTTAAGCTTGGTATTAGTTTAAGGTTTAACGATTGCAAGATGTTTGATAACATGTCTGTTAAGTGCTTGATTATGTGTTTTCTGAAGTTCCATTAAGTCCATGGAGAAGCATATCTGATTTGGGTGCTATTTTGTTGAGTTTAACTTGAGCACTGCAAATAATTTGTTCACGAAGCCATTTTGTGACAAAATGAGCAATAAAATTCTGTTCTTAATTCATTATGTTCGTTTTCATGAATGCGAATAGGTACTGTTATTGAACTGCAATATTTCACACCCTCATCTAGCGGCATATGCTACAATGTGTTTCTTAATTATGGAAAATTGTGCAGAATTCTTAGCCATCCATATTCTGTTTATTTTTTTTTAGTAAATCCATATTTTATTTTGTTATGCAGTTTATTAGGCACTAATTTTTTTATTTTTTGGAGTTTGTTGATGATTATTTTGGTGATGTACGAGTTAAGGAAAAAAAAAAAATATCTCATTTATTTTAGCATCTATGCGTGAAATCCAACATTCTCCGTCAATAATGGTGGCTTTCAAATTATTATTTTTTTGGTTGCTTTCATGATAACACGGTTTCTAGTTTGTTATTTTACTATAATTGTTTGGTTCATATTTGAGGAGGATGATAGTGGATTTAAGTTTCCTTTAGGCTTAATTGATTCTTGGTGAGGGTGTAGTAGTTGAAAAGCATGACGGATCTAATTATGGTGAAGAATGAAAAAAAGGGAGGAAATTTAGTTTTGTATGCTTGAGAAGTGTTGGAAGTTTAAACGTGATTATTGTATTGGTTGGGAATGGAATTAGAGAATTTGGGAAAAAATATTTGGTTAGTAATTTGGAGATCAATTTTTGTTTATAACTTTTGGGACACATATATAATGACTGATGAAAGATTTGAGAATCTTGCCTTGTTTTCTTTAATAAACTAAATTATAAGACTTTGAGTATTCTGCCTCTTTAAACTTCTGTGAAGTACCTAGGATTCTTGATTATGATTATTATGATTATTATTATTATTATTTTGTATCAACTGTTAGTAAGTTTTAAAAAAGAGCTAATACTGCACTAGACTTGTTTCCTGATGATGTGATTGATAAATGATTAACTAATTAAACGTGCACTGTTAAATTATCAGAGTAGGGCAGCGGAAGCGTGGAAGGGTGCCTTGAACCCTATGGGTTCCAATATTGATGACATGTTGTATTTTTTTTTTTTTTTAGTTGCCAAGCATTCATATTTTCATTCTCTTCTACAGTAAATCCTAATGAAATGCTTAAGAAAAGAATTATATATAATTAAGTATTATTTGGTTTCTTTATTGATATATAAGTGTTGGATATGTCACTAATACTTCATTAAACTCTCAGTGAAGAGTTATGTTATTTAAATTTGTTTAGGTATTCATTCTTTTGAATTTCTTTGGTTCAATCATGTGCTGAATAGACTTTGAGAATATCAAAAGATGCTGTAACATAATTATGTTGTTTCCAAGTTGTTAATTTTCTCTTTAGTAGAAAGATACTAATCTCTTGGCTTCTAGCATATCTAAATGTTAATTCATGTTGTGGTATTGTGAGAAATACGAGTCTATTGGGAAGTTTATTTTATAAATATTTTGAAACTGAATGCAATGCTTGTTATGACATTTATCTTGGGTTGAGCGTGACAAATTAAGTTTTGAAATTGACATTTTGCAAGCATTTTTATAATGATAAAAATCCTTTTTATTTCTGAAAGAGAATTTTACAAGTATATAAGAGTCTATGAAAGAAAGTTTGGGGAAAATGGCTTATGGATACTGTTTAGATTTTTTTTTTTTAAGTTTCATTTATGGAAGGATTGGTTTCTGATATACCTAGGAATCTTTTTGGAGGGATCAAACACAGTAAGTCTGTTATCCATGGCCTTCAAGCCACATCTTGGTATCATGAATTGTTTAGTTTCTAATTTGACCCACATGGGCTGTGTGCCTATGACTAAAAATCCTGTGCTGTGTGGATTCCTCTAAGAGAACTTGTTTTCAAGAAAAAAAATATTTTTCTTCTTTAAATTTTCATTTTTTAAAAAAAGAAATTCTTATTTAAAATGTTTGGATAAGTTGATCCCAGATTACTATTGTAAAGTTTATTTCGTCACTATAATGAGTTTGAAAGTATGTTTCATACACTTAGGCTCATTTTATATTGTGATTATTGTGTTATTAAAAATTTATGTATTGTTAGTAATGTAGAGAAAGGGGCACAGCAATATAGTCCTTCTTAAAAATAAAATAGCCCTTCTCAATTATTTTATTACAAGAACTCACATTTATATTTTTTGTAATTATTGAGGTGAGATGAATGCTAATTATTTTACATAAAAATTAGTCAACACTAAATTATTCTATATTTTGTAAAAAAAATTCAAGTAATTAACAAATCATTTAAAATAATATAATACTCAGAAAAAAAAAGATAAAAACAGAAACATAAAACGTATTTTCATTATCATTATTTTGAAAATAAAACACATATTGATTAAAGGGAGGCAAATACATATTTGTTCAGATACTAGAGTTATTACTTAATAATATTCTGAAAATACTTTGGCCAAAATAATTCTTTTTGTTAACAGGGAATGGATCCCATGCAGTCGATTTTGTACAATGGCTAAGAAGTGGGGCAATATTCACTGCGTGTTTTATCCAGTAGCTAGGAAGAGAGAGGTATATATAAAAAGGCTTCTTATCTGCAAAGCATACAGTCATGTTTGTATGCTTTTTAAAGCATATAATCATGTTTATCCAAATTTAAAGTTTTTTATTTTTACTTTTATTTGATATTTATTAAAATAAAATTTATAAAATTTATATAATTTGTTAATAGATCTATTAATCACTAATCTGGATAGTACATATTTAATTTAGATGGTCCAATTTAATATTAATTTTTAAATTTTTTTATAAATTGACTATTTAGATGTACTTTGGATAGGCTATATATAATATTACATTTTTTTATAATTTTTAGGTTAAAGTATATTTTCAGTTCTTTAATTTTGTATAAGGTTTTATTTTAGTCCCCTTAATTTTCTAAAATGTTTTTTTGATTCTTTTAACCCTAACACTATTAGTTTCATCCAAAAAATATTTACATTTAACTTCTGAAAATTGATAAAACATTATCAAATGTTGACATCTTAAATTTAATTTTTTAAAATAACAATGATTGATACAAAAAATAATCATTTAAAACTAATGGTGTTAGGGCTAAATTTCAAAAAAGATATTTTATAAAATTAAAGGACTAGCTTGAAACCTAATTTAAAGTTAGAGGATTAAAAGTAAACTTTAGCCTAATTTTTATAAATTTTTATTTTGATAAATAAAATATTAAATTTGTAAGTCAAGGAGTAAATCTAGGGTAGTAAATTTATAAAAATTTTAATATTAAATTTAAACCTTCAAATTAAGTCTACATTGTCCATATGGGTAATAAAGTAGATTTATTAAAAAATTTCTATTTATAATATTTTTTTAAAAATTCATTTCATCCAAGAAACAAAAAATTACAATACAATGGCTGCAAGAATTGAATTAATCATGGAGTTTAAACGAGTCAAAATCATAGTGGAAAAGGCATGATTGTGTGATTTGCAAATGAGATGCCATTTTATACACCTCTCTCGTTCTAAGCATTGGATAAAACGCACAATGAGAATACAAAAGCCACTGCATGGGATCTATTCCCCTTGTTAGCATGTTCAATTGGTTATCCTTTCCTAACCAAACAATTAATTATCCTTTTCACATTCATCAATTAATTATCATTAATTAATGAGGTATGGATTCGATGCTATAGAGACTAAGTTAACAACTCTTATATATATATACATATATATATTTCTCACTTATTATTTTATTATTATTAATTCAATTCCTAGGACTTGCCATTGGTATCAATATGTAAGCAACATTATATTTGCTTTAAATTCAATCATAGTTCATCCAAACTATATTCTAAGTCTAATTTGTTATTATATTTGAATTTATCTTTAAAATAACTTATGACCGACTTAGCTTCTCTCTATCTTGTTTTAAGGAAAAAATTTATATACTTAGTTTTATATACTTTAGGTGTTTGTTTCCAATAAAATCAAGATATGTTGATCCTTTATAGGTTAATTATTTTACAATAAACATTTGTTATTAAAATTAAATTTCCAATAAAATCAAATGACAAATGATGTCAATTTTTTGTTAGAATTTAAATATGTTGCACATTCACTAACAATTGTTATTATATATATTGATTTTTTTGTAATTAGAAGAAAATAAGTGTTGTGACTTAAAGATTAACCAAAATTAAATTAACATGAATTACCTTTACAACAAGATAATTTTTCAATTCAATGTTTTATAGCTATACTATATTGTGATTTTAAATGATAACCAAATCTATTGAGGTTCTATAAGTGAGGAAATTCCCTACACATTACAAAGCTTATAGATGTTGTGACCAACGAAAAAGAATCTTATATCATTTTTTTACTCACATACGAAGTCAAGTAAACTCATATATCATTACTAGCATACAAAAAGGGGCACAATAATATAGTCCTCCTTGAAAACAATATTTTATGTTATTAATGATGAGATAAGATGAATGTTAATTATTTTACATAGAAATTAGCCAAAAATAAGTTATTCTACGATTGGCAGAGAAAAATTTCAGGTAAGTAACAAACCATTTAAAATAAAATAAAAATTCAAAAAACTAACTTAAGTTGGGTTTAGGGGAAGGCACTAGTCCCTTACAACATGGCGAACTAAGATTTAAATTTCCACTAGAAGAGGTGCCCACATTTACTACTTGACCATGCCTTGAATAAGATTGCCTCCAATAGGAGGATGCCTATGAGCATTAAAAAAATAAAGACACAAACATAAAATGCATTGTAATTATCTATTCAGAAAATAAAACACACATTTACTATAGGGAGGGAAATACATGTTTTTTGAGATTCTATAATTATTAACTTCTTATGAATATTATATGATTATATGAGTGGATGCCCATAACTCCTAATGCTTAGGATTCTTCATCTCTCATAACCTCCCAATGAATAACTTAGAAGGAGTTTCTCAAGGCCAATGCTTTATAACCTCCAAAGGTTACATATATTCTATGCTATTATGTCCTTCTTTATTCATTTGTAACATTAAGATTAGGCTTACATAGTTGAAGGCCTATAAATAGAGGCCATGTACAAAGCATTGGGTACCCAAGTGAATGAACTATACCCTATTATTTTCTCTCCCAATTCTTCTTGCCTTGCTATTCTCTTTTCTTCCCTTCTTTCTTCTTATTTTCTTAACACATTATCAATATGACCAAAAAATTTTGAAAATATGTTTTATTAGCATGTTCAATTAATTATCCTTTCCTGACCAGATAATTAATTTTCTTTTTCACATTCATCCATTAATTATCATTAATTCATAATTAACTAGTTATTGATTCAACGTTATAGACCAAGTTTACAACTCTCTTATATTTGTCATTTTTCTATTGTTATTATTAGTATTATTGTTTTTATTATTATTATTATTATCAATTCAATTTCATGGACTTGTCATTGATATCAATATGTAAGCGCTATTATATTTGCTTTCAAATTCAATTAAAGTTGTTCCACACTATATTGTAAGTTCTATTTGTTATTATATTTGAATTTATCTTTACAATATACTAATGACCAATCTCCAATCTATTTTGTTTTAAGGAAAAAAATTGTAAATGGTAGTTATCTTTTTTTTTTTAGTGTATTCAATAGTCATTCCATAAATAAAATTACACAATTATAGGTCTGTGGAATAAAAATAAGTTTTGTATATTTGTTTTAGTCATTTCATTGATAATGTGGAGTTCTATGAATTGGGGTGTTTTCTTGTCTTTTTACATAGCTTATTAATATGGTCAAAGAGAAATAGAAGTCATGAATCATGACAGTTCATATTTTATACATAATTTTCTTAGTTACGATGATCAATATACTTATATTATGGAAAAACAATACACAATAATGTAGATTGTCTTTTGTTAGAATAATCCAAATATATCACACATTAGTCTCTAACAATTCTTAGAACAAATTTGATTTTATAATTAATGAAAGTGTGTTGTATTTCCAAGTCATATGTCCTTGGCATGGAGGAAGTGGGGCAATAATTATGTGGCCTTTGTGTCTTTCCAACAAGTTGATAACTGCGCCAATATCTTCTCCAACATTGTAAATGCAAAGAGTTTCTTGTACGCTTCATCGTTACATTCATATAATGTTAATTAGCCTAATTCCTATCATTTTCTTAGGTGATATTTATTGATCTGTTGAATCAAAGCTCTCATAATAACAAAAAGAATAAATGGTATGTATTTGATCAGTTGGAATTGGTCAAAATGTAGTTTTGATCAAAATAATGAGAGTATAATTATTATTATTATTATTTAAAATATTTCACATATCATTTTACAAGTCAAATTTTCAATTAATAATTAATTTTTGTGCAAGAAAAAAAAAATACTGATACACTTTATCCATTTTAAGGGTCTAGCATATTTGACCACAAATTTCAGGGAGTTATTGCTACAAGTAGAAACTATAGAGACCTATTTCATAACTTTTCTAAAAAATTGAAACCAAAGATTTAATTTTTCCTATGATTTTGTTGGGAACTGGAAAAAGAACCGGCCGCGTTGGGGAGATGCCCATCAAAGTAATTAAGTTGACAGAAGAGAAGATAGTAGACGTAAGTCAAAATGTTCATATATTTTTTTCTTCATACCTTTTCCCCAATTTTTTTTAACAATTTCTCATGGAATTCACTCACAGAACTTGCGCTTGAAAATATGGTTCTAGTTTCATGCGGTAATTATGCATATTAAGCTTCATATGATCTAATCGGTGATAAATATAAAGGGAAAAATATCCACATCCCCAATAGTGAACCAATTATTGTATCTAATTATAAGTCTAACTATTATTTTTTGAATTATATTTTTGGTATACTTAAATATTTGTTATTTATGATTGGAAAGTTAAATAAATTTTTAAAATCCTTTTTAATCTTTGTAATTCTTTTGGGCTATGTTTTGTGGAATTCTTTTTGTAATTAAGTTCATATATCAATATATATTATAAAATAAAATAACATTTTCTTTCATTAATAGCACTATATCAAATTTAATTTTTTATTGGGTTAAATGATATTTTTTAACTCTCAACTATTCACATAAGAGGCATGATGATATCCCAACTTTTTGTGGCATAATGTACCGTTCAACATTTAGAAAATGGTACATGGCAAAGATTCAAAAAATTATAAACAAGGACATCAACAATTACAAAAAAAAAGATTCAAAAGATTGTAAATATGTATCCTATAATAAAATTAATATCAATTAAATTTTCTAAATTATAAATAAATCACAAAAGACTAATGTTATTTCTTACCCATGTAAAAGATAAAAAATATCATTTTAACCGGCTCCTAGGTAATTATTTAATCATCATTTCAGGCAAAAACACTAGTAAGTGATTCAAAAATATTATATATTTTAATAATATCTTATTAATTCAAATATTAATACTTAAATATTTAATAATTTAATTATTAATATTATTTTATAATCTTCACATATACTTTACAATTTAAATTTTTATATTTATATATTCACCATAAATTTATAACTGAACTAATATTTATGTGATTTATAAATAAATACATTTTTTAACAAAAACTGAAAATTTTTTAAGGATGACTTATAAACTTTTCAAATATATCACTACATGGAAATTGTTTTCCTTCACAAATTAACTAGAAGAAAATCACTAGAAATGATTATAATTTTGACAAGTTTTTCTTTTATAAATTTATCAAATTTCACTTACAATTTATTGTTTTTATGGTTGTAAATTATGGGATAAAAGTAGCGAATTTTTAGATCCATTTACTAAAGTAACTTTGGTCCTTATTTTGGATTTCCAAATCCTTTTGGTCCTTGTTTAAGCTTGATTCAATCTTTTGGTCTTCTAATTTCATTTACCCATTTTATTTCTCTTGCAAATAAACTATAGTTGATTTAAAAATGAGTTATAGATTTTTTTTTTGACTGGCTTAAAGGTAAGTATGCAATGCATATTAAAATTATTTCGTTAATGGAAAAATCATTATGTTCTATCAATGAGATTGTTGATTATTTTCACAACTCATTGATTTGGTGAAATTTTTTAAGTCATTCAATTCGTATGCGTGTTAAAATGGCACAATAATGCAGAGTTGATGAAATATGAAGAGCATTCAGAAATATTGAGGTTCAGTAAATGCAGAAATTTTGAAGTCATATGGATTGTGATAATTTTTTCATTTGTCTATATATTTTTCTTCGTCAAGCCAAATCAACTCAAATACCCACCACATCGTGGAAAAATGGCACAATAATGATTCTTTGTTAGAATTTGACTAGTTGGCACATTATTTTTCCCAACCAATACTTAAAATATTATCTTTAAATGGAGCAAATTTGTGTTATTTAAAAAAAAAAAGCAACATCAAAATAAGAATTAATTTTCCAATTCCAATTACCGCTTGTTAAGCATGCAAAACTCATTGATGAGAAATTTCCTAGTCATTTTACAACTCATTGTAGTGACCACAAGGAAAAAATATCCATAACATTAATACAGTGGCAAAATATAGTCTTTCATAGAATATAATCTGTCCATATTTCTATTAAAGAACTCACATATGTGGTTGTATTTTATTAAAGGGTAAAATAGATGTTATTTCATATGTAAATTAACCAAAGCTAATTCAAAATTTATTGCAAACCTATATATTCACTTTTTTTTCCTGGGCCAATTACTAACTTATTTGTTCACACCAAACATAATTCTATGCTGCAGGAGAATTTCATAATAAATTTCCCTATTTGAACATGCAATTAAATATGGAAAGATAAGATATAAAATCAAGTAAAAATCTGTGAAATATTTCAATTATAATCTCGAAGTCACAACCATTTAAATGAATAAAATGTATTTATCAAGATGTTTCTCCGTTTGTATGTAAATAATTAAAGATTTTAAAATTATTACATGTCTTTTTAATGAAGATTTGGGAATAAATCTTTTTGAGGAGATCTGAGTGTGAAGAAATTTCTTGGCTCTAATTGGATCAACCTACTTTTATTTCATGAATGAGACCTCTCTCAGTGTTTCATTTTCAATTGTTGTTTCTGTACAGAAAAAAAAGGAGACATTTAATTTGTTTTAGTCATTTCAATGATAATGTGGAGGTTCTATGAATTGGGGTGTTTTCTTGTCTTCTTACACAACTCATTAATATGGTCAAAGAGAAACACAAATCGTGAATGGCGACAATTCATATTATATACATAATTTTCCCAGTCAAGATGATCCATATACTTATGTTGTGGAAAAACAATACACAATGATGTGGATTGATTACTTTTTTGTTAGAATAATTTGACTATGGCACACATTAGTCTTTAACAATTCTTTGCATAAATTTAATTTTATATTCAAAGAGTGTTGTATTTCAAAGTCAAGTAAACTCATGTCCATGACATAGAGGAAGTGGCGCAATAAAATGTGGTCTTTGTATCTTCTCCAACAATTTGATAAATGTGCTAATATCTTCTCCAACATTGTGAATGCGAGTAAAGAGTTTCTTGTATGCTTCATCATTACATTCATGTAATGTTATTTAACCTAATTCCAACAACTTCCTTTGGTGACTTCATAGCTACTTATTGGTTTGTTGAATCAAAGGCTCTCATAATAACAAAAAAAAAAAAAAAGAAATGGTATGTGTTTGATTAGCTGGATTTGGTCAAAATGTAGTTTTGATCAAAATCGTAATGTGAGAGTTATAAAATGTAAAATCACCTTTTTATGTATAGAAAATAATGGGAAAAATTAATTTAGTTTATATGATAAAATAAAAATAGAACAGAAAAAAGATAAAAACATATAAAAACAATTCTTTAACATAAAAAGAAAAGAAAAGAACGGAAAAGAAAATTATATTTATCTTATTGTAATAAATGCCTAAGAGAAATTATGAAAATTCAATTTATAGCTCTCCTATTATACGGATATAATATGTGTGTGTATACACACACACATATCTATTTCATGTGGCTATGATGGAAAGGCATGGAACAGTATACGGAAAAAGATACATTGAGAAATTCCATCTTCAATAGACTACCAAATTTGACCCAAAGGTCCTTTAAGTGATTAGAACTTAAAAGTAAGATTATCTAAAATCCAAATAAATTCGGCATTAAAAGTTAATTTTCATGCTTCCCACTTAAATTTGAAAGGTAGGTTCCAAATTATTTTTTAACAGGTGACAACTTTTTAGAAAAATCATCATGCTAGCAGCTATATTTGAACTTACATTCTTATAGAAAATAAACTAACTCCTTATTAGTTTGGATCACCTTAATTTGTTGACTTTGATCACCTACTAGAGGCAGAAAGAAGTGATCGTGATGTTGGCTGATTTTTATTTTTATTTTTATTTTTTTATGTTCTTCTTTTGTTTGATTTTGTTTGTTTCGAGCTGACTATTTTGGGACTTGTGTTTAGGGTTCATCAATATGAACGGTTATTTCTTTGGCAAAAAAAAAAAAAAAACAGAGAGCCAACATGTTATTTCCCCAAAATTTTACGTTATAACTACAAACCATCAAGCCCTTTCCTTGCCATCCATCTTTGGTCATTCTTCAACAGTTTTACTACAATTGCTTTCTTTCATTAATAATCTAAATATGCATTTATTTTGAGCCTATATAATAAGAAAACATTGAGGTTTTAAATACTCTAAGTCGTGAATGATAATGAAAGTTTATAAAATAGGCCATAAAATCCCTCTTCCAAGTGTCTTACAAATATAAATGGAGAAGTAAAATTTTAAATAATGTGATAATGGTTGTCATATTTTTCTATGCTGATGCATAATTTCAAAGTCTAAGTCAATTCATAGTGTAGAGAAAATGACACAAAAATAGCATAAAAATAAGAACAAGTCATGTATATTCAAGTCATTCCATTCTAACCATTAAGATCACATAGAGAAGACGGCACAATAAAAGCAGTCTTGCTCTTCCCAGCCCATTACTGAAGCCAGCAATAACAAGAAGCTATTAATGATGATAATTAATCCTTTTAGTCAGTGTCCACATTTTTCCTTGGTCATGCCAGCTCAAGTTTGTACTTATCTCTTAGGAATTGAATAGTTGGGACATTATTTTTGTCAAGTTAAAATATTTAAAATATGATTTTATAAATGGAGCACAGTGATATTTAAAAAAGATAACCATTTAAAATAATAATAATAATATTTAATTTTCAAATTCCCATGCATGTGTGCATCTATATATATTAAGCCGTGCAGACACTTTATTCTATTTTGTATGTGTAAAATATTATTAACCAATTCATATAATTCCATTGGGCGAGTTTGTTGAATGGTGGTGAAGAACTTGTGGCTTATCGACGGGTAAAGAAAAAGAATCTCATCATTTTTATTCATGCTCATTTATTTCCAAGATAATTTTAAATTTTGTTTTTTTAAATATAGTTTCAAAATATTTGATTTGTGAAATGTGTGATGATGTAGACTTACAAATGTACAGGGCAACTGTAGTAATAGTACTTTAAACCATCCTTCCCTCAAGAGATTCCACCCCCACCTATCCCTAAACACTATTGAGTTGTTATCACATCAACATTGTTGGTTAGTCAATGTTTTAAATTAATAATTAATTTCACACAAATTTATAAGTCAATGTTTTTAATTTGTAATGAATTTTCATGCAAGAAATAAAAAGGAAAAATTAATAATTAGTCCTTATAGTTTTGACTTAGTTATAACTAAATTATTAAATTTTAACTCGTCATAACTCAATCTTTCTAATTTTAACTCATTATAACTCAATTTTTTTGACTTGGTACAACTCAATTCTTATAATTTTAATAATTTAAAATATTAGTCCTTATATTTTAAACATAAAATTATAAATATTACAATTATTTTAAAATTTATGAACTAATATTAAAATCCTTGGGCTGATGCAGAGAGCTTGGCAAAACTTTTAATTTTTACAAATATTATAAAAATTAAAATTTTAAACTAATTAATAATAATTTATTATTTTCTAAAATAATTTTAATATTAATAATTTTATTTTTTAATATATAGACATATATTTTAAATGAATAAAACTATAGGGATTGAATTGAGTCAAAGTTTGAGAAATGAGTTGTAATTGAGTTAAAACTATAAGGATTGAATTACAAAGAGTTAAAATTCAAAAACTGAATTATAACTAAGTCAAAATTTCAAGGATTAAATCATTAATTTTCCCAACAAAAAATATCACTAAAAATGCATATATAGATACACTATATCCACTTTAAGAATCTATTTGGATGGAGAGAAGCTAGATGAGAGAAAACAAAATCTGAAGAGAAATATTTTTTTCCCTATGTTTTAGGGCTCATTTATTTAAGATTAAAAAAATAAGTGATTTTTAGATACTTTAGAGATTATATAAAAAGGGATTAATTTTGTAGAGATTTTATAAAATACAAACGTTATTTTACCTTTAGTTACAATAATTAAAGAGTGATTATTAGTTAGTTATTCTATAATTTTATTATATCTTCTTTTTTGTTTTATAAAAATGATATATTATTTAATTATTTTAAAATTTTATGACATGCATATCTTGTCTTTTAAACATTATCTCTTATCTACCGCATCAAATTATTTTTAGAAGTTACTCAGTGTAGCATCTTAAAATAATTAAAAATTTATTTTTTTGGATTTTAATTATTTTCAAAAGTTTAAACAACATAATAAAAACTTACAAAATAAATTTCTTAAAAAGAAAGTAATTTTTCATAAAATAAGCTAAAATAAATGGGCCCTTAATCATTGTGATATTTGCTTATTTTCTTTTTCTTTATATTTTTTTCCTATTCATCCAAACACACAAAGTGATGACATTTTTTTCAGTTCACCATTCACTCCATATTTTCACCTCTCCTTTTCTTTCCTTCAACTTCTCTTCCCATCCAAACAAAAGGTATGGGATTAACGCATTTGGCCTTACAAACTTCAGGGATCATTTCTCAAAATGTAATTAACCTACAAAGACTTAGTAAAATTTGCCAAAAGATTGGCACCAAATATTCAGTTTTTCCTATAGTTTATTGGAAGTGTGGAGAGAATCAAGGTGGGAAGATGCATGGTGAGTACTTAAGCCGACAGGAGGAGAAGATATATCTGAAAAACGCAAGTTATATTATAAGTCCTATTTGTTATTATATTTAAAATTATTTTTAAAATTCAATAATGACCAACCTCCTATATATTTTTTAATTACAAAAATTGAACTGAAAACATGCATCCACCCAAATACTAAGTAATTGTTAATAAAAATTATAAATTATGTTTTCTTTTTCTTATATAAATAAAAGTTTAGGTGAGTTGAATTCTGAATGGTCTTCCTTCCATTATTGTAATTCATAGAAAGATAAATCTTTCTATCAATACAATTCATATCAATTCATATATTCACTGCACAAAGAAAATGGCACAATGACAGGTCAATGGAATAAAAATAATTTATGAATATTAATTCTAGTCATCATTTCATTGATAATGTGGAGGTTCTATGAATTTGAGTGATTTCTTGTCTTTTACACAATTCAATAATATGGGCAAAGAGAAAAAGAAGCGAATGGTGACAATTCATATTTGATCAATAATTTTATTTTTCAATAGTCAAGATAACTCATATATCTACATTGTGGGAAAAAAAAAATACACAATGATATTGATTTTTTTTTTGTTAGGATTTGACTATGCCACACATTATTCTCTAATAAGTTTTAAAATAATTTTGATTTTTACAATCAAAGAGTGGTGTATTTCAAAGTTAAGTAAACTAATATGTGCTTGGCATGGAGGAAGTGGGAATATAATATGTATTTGTCAATGTATGAGTGCAATTCATGTGTTAAGTAAATTCATTTCAATTCATATACTTATTGTATAAAGCAGGGGTGGAACCGACTTTTGAACTTAAGGGGGGCCAAGTATAATTGCGAAATCAATATATATTATTAATTAAAGTTTTTTATAACTTAAAAAATCAAATCAGAATAAAAAAATCAAATATTTAAGCTTATACATACATTGTATTTTAATAAAATCATATTATATTTTCTGGAAAAAAATGTATGGTTTTTTCACCCATCGCTTAATCTATAACTTTCTCTTATCATTAACATTTTCTATTTTTTATTTAAAATCCAATTCTACTTATTTGATTGAAAAATGCATGAAATACATAAATTTAATACCTGGGTTTTTCCTATGATAAATTATGTAAAATTTTGAACCACTAGAATATTCATGATTTGGGGGGATAATAAATATTTAACATTTGTGAAAAAATTAAATCAATATATATTATGAAAATTTAAAAAAAATATCGGGCATGCTTATAATAATATTAATTAATATTATATGAAAATTAAATAACTAAACAAATCTATATTAATGAAAAAGATAAATATTTATAATAATTAATAATTTTTTAGAATAATTTAATTAAAATAAAAAAGCTTTTATGTATATATAAATATTAAGTTTCACTGTTTTTTTATTGATTTAAAGTTAATGTTAATTTACAAAATTATTTTTATAAACTAGTAAATTATATATTTTTATAATGTTCAGAAGAACTATATAGTTATTATATATATAACATGTACAATACATAAGGAATGGATCACCGTGGGATGGGGGTGCTAAACCAAATAGGGAATTAATAGGAACAAGTCATAGGAGCCTAATTTCACAGGTCTACCCCTAGCATAAACAAAATAGTATAATGACAGGTCAATAGAACAAAAATAATTTATGAATATTAATTTTAGCCACTTCATTGACAATGTAGAGGTTCTAAGAATTTGGGTGTTTTCTTGTCTTTCTGCACAACTCATTAATATGTCCAAAGAGAAAAGGATGTCATAAATGGTAACAATTCATTTAATTTTATTAATAATTTTCCTAGTCAAGACAATTCATATACCTATATTTTGAAAAACATTACACAATGCTGTAGATTTTTTTTTTTTGGATAGAATCTGACAATGACACAGTAGCCTCTAAGAATTCTTATAAAAAATTTTATTCTATAGGTAAAGAGTGTTGTATTTCCAAGTCATGTAAACTCATGTTCCTTGGCATAGAGGAAGTGGCACATTTACATGTTTAAGTGTCATGGTTTTTTTAAGATAATAGCTCTCCCACTTGTCATGGGTTTGAATTGACACTAACAATGGAGAAGAAAATAATTTTATTTCACATGCAAACTAACAAAAATAAATAAATAATTGCTCATCTATAATTTGTTTGCTCCTAATGTAATGTTATAGTAATTTCAATGCTCCAAAGTCAATTAATATTATCGAAATATTGAAATTATCTGAATTAGATGCTCGTATGTCATTTTAGGGTTTCATTGACGTTGCAATCAAAGAGGAAATTAGTTATATATCCATAATCTTTTAACTGGCAACATTATGGATTTTTCAGGAATCTGAATAGTATGCGCATTAATTCATAACGAATTTATTTTTAACATCCAATTTTGTAATTTGTGTAAAATAAAGGTTTATAAAAATACTTAAAATTGATTTTAAAATGATTCTCATTCATGTTCTTTTTTATGTTGTTGTCATCATTTCAAAATTGCAAAAAGGGATGATTTTTCCCTAGCCAAGGAAAAGAAAATGAATCCCTTGCTAGAATCTGATGAATAGTTCATATATTCCCATCAAAAATAACTCTAAATCATTAATAAAATATGGCAACAGCAATGCAAGTCAATAAAAAACTTCTCAACAGCATATGGATGAACATTCATAAGTAGAGACCACTATATTATAAGTCCGATTTGCTATTATATTTAAATTCATCTTTATTTTTTTTTTTGTAATCTATTTAAATTCATCTTTAAAATACACAAATGAATGACCTCTTATCTATTTTGTTTTAATTACAAAAATTTAATAGAAAACATGCATCCACCCATCTACTAAGTAATTGTTAAATCATATTATTAAAAAAATATAAATTATAAATGATGGTTATTTCTATCAGTATGATTTATATCAATTCAAAGCATAAAAAAATGGCATAATGATATATGTGTGTGTGAATGGAATAAGAACAATTTCTGTACATTTATTTTAATTGTTTCATTGATGATATTGAAGTTCTATGGATTGAGTGTTTTTGTTTTTTTTTTGTTTTTTTACACAACCAATTAATATGGCCAAAGACTAAAAGAAGTGATGAGTGGTGACAATTCATGTTTTCAACATAATTCTCCTAGCCATGACAACTCTATATTGTGGGAAAAAAAAACATAATGATATAATTTTTTTTTTGTTAGGATATGATAGTGCCACTCATTATTAACTAACAATTCTTATAAGACATTTTTTTACCATGAATCCGTATAATAAATTTGATTTTTATAATTAATGAGTGCTGTATTTTCAAATCAAGTCAACTCATAAGTCCTTGGTATACAGGAAGTGTGGGCAAATAACATGTGGTCTTTGTAACTTCTTTAACAAGTTGATAAATAAGCCAATATTGCCAATATTGTCAAGCTCACGACAAGAATACTAATTAGTTGTGAAAAGTTGACATCAGTCAAAGACTAGTTATTGTTAAAACTCAAATGAAAAAAAAAAGTTTGAATGGACTATTGTTAATTTAAAATAGGTTGTTATTAAAATTCGAATAGATACTTATTTCTAAAGACTAACTTGAATCAATAAGTATCTATTTTGATTTTGACAATAAGTAATCCTTAATTGATATAAATTTTTTTCAGTTGTCCTTGATTGATATTTTCCCTTATTTTTTTTGTAGTGACACTTTCAGGATCAATATACAAAAATGGAGGGAGTGTAACCAGTATATTATGTTTGTTAATAGTATGTACAACATTAAAATGTTTTCAGATGTTAAAAGAAGAAATTTCATTACAAAAAATTTAAAACACTAAACACTTTATGCAAATAATTGTGAGGAAAAAATATCTTTATTCAAAATAAATTTTCTGTCATTTTATTTGAAATTCACTTCGATGCATGCATATTGATATGAGGTCTTGTCTTTTCTCCCCTCATTATTGCAGTTATGGAAAGAAAAATAAGTCATGAATGGTGACAGTTTATTTTTCTACTCATGTCCATGTTTTTATTAATCTAGTGAGAACTCAAATACTTATTCACGAAAAAATGGCACAATCAAGGAGATTGTTTGTTTTGAAGCAGAGAAAAATTTCCCCATCTTTTTTAAAAAAGAATCTCATCACTTTCCATATCATATGCTCATAGTCCTCTTATATATCCATGACGTAAATAGAGTGGCACAATAGTTAATAATTAGAGGAAGATAACGAGTCATCAAATGATTTTTCAGTTAACGTGTAAAATTAGAAGATTATTTCATCTTTTTTTTCGTTACCTTATAATCAAAATCACTTTTTATACACATAAATAAGATAAGTGTAGTATAGTTTTAAGAACTTATGTTTGTGATTATATTTTTTCATTATTGGAGAAAAATAAATATTATTTCACATATACCAGTTTATAAAAAATAAATGAAAATGATTACTGATGCATTTATATTACCATTTTTAAACAAAAATTTAAGTAAATTGGATTATTGAAGTTCTCCCATTTTAGGGCATGTTTTATGGTTCAAGCAATGCTCACAAATATAACTATAAATACTTATAGATTACTTTTTAACAAACTCTACTTCAAATCACTATTTAGTTGGATCAGTCTTGTTGACCTCAATTTTTCTATTTTATCAATAATATTAATACCAAATAAAGTTAGTATAAATGGTAAGAGCTCTCATCTAGAGTCAATTATAAATACAGTAATTTAGTTGGGAGAAATCTACATGTGAAGCTTATTTGTACTTTAAAATAATAATGATTATTATTGATGATAATAATAATAACAAATAACCATTATTGTTGAAATTTTGTGTATCTAGTTGTTGCCACGTCTTTTCACAATTTATTGATATAGTAGAAGAGACAAAGGATTTATGAATATCCATGTATGTGGAGCCAGTATATGCAATAAGCTGTGATAGTGATTTGTCATCACATCTTTGCAGAGAAGACATCTCTTGCCAGCGTCCTTCATACGCACATGGGACATGGCCTTCATTAGAGACACATTACATGACAATAAATACATCAATAAATTCTTGGTAGAGGTGAAATGAAACAAATCCTTTCTTTTCTTTTTTGCCAACGAAACTAGTGCTTTCTTTCTGGACCCTGTCAAGAGAAAATTAATGTGTAAAGAATTATAATTTATGTATGTTTTAATTTCGTGTTTGGAATAAAGAAATTTCTTGGAGGTAAGAATAAGAAATGGCATTGTGTTTGGTTGGCAACAATTTGATAAAGTTAACTTAATTCATTTAATATTTCACCAAAATAATTAGATTTTTAATAGATAATGCGTATATAGATATATTATTTTGTCATTTTTCTTTATTATATCAAAATATATTGAGGTTCTATAATTGATGAAATTTCCTAGAGATTTTCCATATCATTGATGTAGCCCTAGGAAAGGAATTTCCTCTTATTTTTCTATACCAACGCTTTAAATCAAGTCAACTTGAATATCTTTAGCGTTGAGAAAGGGGCAGAATAATTCCAATCTTACATAAAAATATTTCTGTAATTTATTATTCATTTTATTCTTTATGTTCTCTCCCTTAATTTCTGATTCCTTTTATTCCGTTTTTTAGAAAATTTATAGAATGAGAAATATAGGTGAATTTTATAATAAAATTTCCTATTTAATCCTGCAACTCACTTGTTTTAATCAGACAAATTTATTGGCTCCCTTCTGTTTGGCTCTAATTGCATGGACCTACTTTCATTTCATGAATAGGATCTCTCTTAGTATTTCACTTTTAATTGTACTCTCTACTAAAAAAGATTACATTTAATTATTGACTGAATTTGAATAGTCCACTTCTTTTCCAGCCATAAATATGAATACTTTTATTAGATTCACAATTTATTCCACTTTTATTATTATTGAAGTTATTATCGAAGACCAGTGCTAGCTTATCAATATATATATATATAGCATGACCTTCTTGACTATCCACTTCAATGTTAGAGGCCTTGAACCAATTCATGATGGCGAACCTTTGGTTTCGGTTTCATTTTTCCTTCTCCATGTTCTCACTGCTTTGCTATCTCATGGTCTGTCCAACTTTATGTCACACCGATTTCACCAAAAATGATGAATTGGCACTTCTTGCTCTCAAAATTTTTGTGAGAGACCCATTCAACCACTTGGCTAACTGGTCTAACTCTTCCTCCATTTGCAACTGGGTTGGGGTTACTTGTGATTCTGAAGGCGAGAGAGTAAGTGTATTGAATCTTGCTCACATGAGTCTCATGGGCACCTTACCATCAGAATTGGGGAATATGTCCTCCCTTGTTGAACTTGACCTTCATAATAACAACTTTCATGGTGAGTTACCGAAGGAGCTGCTGCAGTTACACAAGTTGAAAATTCTCAACCTTAGCTATAATGAATTTGATGGGAAAATTCCAGCTTGGATTGGAAGTTTATTTGCTCTTCAACACCTAATCTTTCGAGATAATAGTTTTCGGGGTGTTATTCCTCCAAGCATATCAAATTTGTCAAAATTAGAGACCTTGGATTGGAATAATAATTTCATCCATGGATCTATTCCACTTGAGATTGGAAAGCTTCAATATTTAAAGATTTTTACGTATAGCAGAGAATAATCTTTCAGGAAATATACCTCCAACTATTTCTAGCTTATCCTCACTTGAGCTGATGTCTTTGTCATGGAACTCCTTAAAAGGTATGCCTTTCATAGTATCAGATAAATTTATATTTGCTCCAAGTCATTTCAAACAATTTTGTGTTGGTGTTAGTGCATCTTAGGATAAGCTTTTAATTACCGTCTCTTGTTTAACCTTCATTTGCCCAATTTTGTTCATTATTCAAAAAGAACACACAGACACACACACACACATAAAGCAAATAGATATATAATAGGAATGAAGGGAAGCTCCACTAAAGAATTATGATAATGTTTGGATTGGTGGATTTGAATTTAAATTTTAGATTTAAAATCTTGCATTTCAAATCTCACATTTTTATGGTTGTAAATTATGGGATAAAAGTAGCGAATTTTTAGATCCATTTACTAAAGTAACTTTGGTCCTTATTTTGGATTTCCAAATCCTTTTGGTCCTTGTTTAAGCTTGATTCAATCTTTTGGTCTTCTAATTTCATTTACCCATTTTATTTCTCTTGCAAATAAACTATAGTTGATTTAAAAATGAGTTATAGATTTTTTTTTTGACTGGCTTAAAGGTAAGTATGCAATGCATATTAAAATTATTTCGTTAATGGAAAAATCATTATGTTCTATCAATGAGATTGTTGATTATTTTCACAACTCATTGATTTGGTGAAATTTTTTAAGTCATTCAATTCGTATGCGTGTTAAAATGGCACAATAATGCAGAGTTGATGAAATATGAATAGCATTCAGAAATATTGAGGTTCAGTAAATGCAGAAATTTTGAAGTCATATGGATTGTGATAATTTTTTCATTTGTCTATATATTTTTCTTCGTCAAGCCAAATCAACTCAAATACCCACCACATTATGGAAAAATGGCACAATAATGATTCTTTGTTAGAATTTGACTAGTTGGCACATTATTTTTCCCAACCAATACTTAAAATATTATCTTTAAATGGAGCAAAATATGTGTTATTTAAAAAAAAAAAGCAACATCAAAATAAGAATTAATTTTCCAATTCCAATTACCGCTTGTTAAGCATGCAAAACTCATTGATGAGAAATTGCCTAGTCATTTTACAACTCATTGTAGTGACCACAAGGAAAAAATATCCATAACAATAATACAGTGGCAAAATATAGTCTTTCATAGAATATAATCTGTCCATATTTCTATTAAAGAACTCACATATGTGGTTGTATTTTATTAAAGGGTAAAATAGATGTTATTTCATATGTAAATTAACCAAAGCTAATTCAAAATTTATTGCAAACCTATATATTCACTTTTGTTTCCTGGGCCAATTACTAACTTATTTGTTCACACCAAACATAATTCTATGCTGCAGGAGAATTTCATAATAAATTTCCCTATTTGAACATGCAATTAAATATGGAAAGATAAGATATAAAATCAAGTGAAAATCTGTGAAATATTTCAATTATAATCTCGAAGTCAAAACCATTTAAATGAATAAAATGTATTTATCAAGATGTTTCTCCGTTTGTATGTAAATAATTAAAGATTTTAAAATTATTACATGTCTTTTTAATGAAGATTTGGGAATAAATCTTTTTGAGGAGATCTGAGTGTGAAGAAATTTCTTGGCTCTAATTGGATCAACCTACTTTTATTTCATGAATGAGACCTCTCTCAGTGTTTCATTTTCAATTGTTGTTTCTGTACAGAAAAAAAAGGAGACATTTAATTTGTTTTAGTCATTTCAATGATAATGTGGAGGTTCTATGAATTGGGGTGTTTTCTTGTCTTCTTACACAACTCATTAATATGGTCAAAGAGAAACACAAATCGTGAATGGCGACAATTCATATTATATACATAATTTTCCCAGTCAAGATGATCCATATACTTATGTTGTGGAAAAACAATACACAATGATGTGGATTGATTACTTTTTTGTTAGAATAATTTGACTATGGCACACATTAGTCTTTAACAATTCTTTGCATAAATTTAATTTTATATTCAAAGAGTGTTGTATTTCAAAGTCAAGTAAACTCATGTCCATGACATAGAGGAAGTGGCGCAATAAAATGTGGTCTTTGTATCTTCTCCAACAATTTGATAAATGTGCTAATATCTTCTCCAACATTGTGAATGCGAGTAAAGAGTTTCTTGTATGCTTCATCATTACATTCATGTAATGTTATTTAACCTAATTCCAACAACTTCCTTTGGTGACTTCATAGCTACTTATTGGTTTGTTGAATCAAAGGCTCTCATAATAACAAAAAAAAAAAAAAAGAAATGGTATGTGTTTGATTAGCTGGATTTGGTCAAAATGTAGTTTTGATCAAAATCGTAATGTGAGAGTTATAAAATGTAAAATCACCTTTTTATGTATAGAAAATAATGGGAAAAATTAATTTAGTTTATATGATAAAATAAAAATAGAACAGAAAAAAGATAAAAACATATAAAAACAATTCTTTAACATAAAAAGAAAAGAAAAGAACGGAAAAGAAAATTATATTTCTCTTGTTGTAATAAATGCCTAAGAGAAATTATGAAAATTCAATTTATAGCTCTCCTATTATACGGATATAATATGTGTGTGTATACACACACACATATCTATTTCATGTGGCTATGATGGAAAGGCATGGAACAGTATACGGAAAAAGATACATTGAGAAATTCCATCTTCAATAGACTACCAAATTT
This sequence comes from Prosopis cineraria, assembly GCF_029017545.1. Taxonomy (NCBI): domain Eukaryota; kingdom Viridiplantae; phylum Streptophyta; class Magnoliopsida; order Fabales; family Fabaceae; genus Prosopis; species Prosopis cineraria. The sequence continues at coordinate 23,735 of NW_026556379.1, forward strand.
GACCCAAAGGTCCTTTAAGTGATTAGAACTTAAAAGTAAGATTATCTAAAATCCAAATAAATTCGGCATTAAAAGTTAATTTTCATGCTTCCCACTTAAATTTGAAAGGTAGGTTCCAAATTATTTTTTAACAGGTGACAACTTTTTAGAAAAATCATCATGCTAGCAGCTATATTTGAACTTACATTCTTATAGAAAATAAACTAACTCCTTATTAGTTTGGATCACCTTAATTTGTTGACTTTGATCACCTACTAGAGGCAGAAAGAAGTGATCGTGATGTTGGCTGATTTTTATTTTTATTTTTATTTTTTTATGTTCTTCTTTTGTTTGATTTTGTTTGTTTCGAGCTGACTATTTTGGGACTTGTGTTTAGGGTTCATCAATATGAACGGTTATTTCTTTGGCAAAAAAAAAAAAAAAAACAGAGAGCCAACATGTTATTTCCCCAAAATTTTACGTTATAACTACAAACCATCAAGCCCTTTCCTTGCCATCCATCTTTGGTCATTCTTCAACAGTTTTACTACAATTGCTTTCTTTCATTAATAATCTAAATATGCATTTATTTTGAGCCTATATAATAAGAAAACATTGAGGTTTTAAATACTCTAAGTCGTGAATGATAATGAAAGTTTATAAAATAGGCCATAAAATCCCTCTTCCAAGTGTCTTACAAATATAAATGGAGAAGTAAAATTTTAAATAATGTGATAATGGTTGTCATATTTTTCTATGCTGATGCATAATTTCAAAGTCTAAGTCAATTCATAGTGTAGAGAAAATGACACAAAAATAGCATAAAAATAAGAACAAGTCATGTATATTCAAGTCATTCCATTCTAACCATTAAGATCACATAGAGAAGACGGCACAATAAAAGCAGTCTTGCTCTTCCCAGCCCATTACTGAAGCCAGCAATAACAAGAAGCTATTAATGATGATAATTAATCCTTTTAGTCAGTGTCCACATTTTTCCTTGGTCATGCCAGCTCAAGTTTGTACTTATCTCTTAGGAATTGAATAGTTGGGACATTATTTTTGTCAAGTTAAAATATTTAAAATATGATTTTATAAATGGAGCACAGTGATATTTAAAAAAGATAACCATTTAAAATAATAATAATAATAATAATATTTAATTTTCAAATTCCCATGCATGTGTGCATCTATATATATTAAGCCGTGCAGACACTTTATTCTATTTTGTATGTGTAAAATATTATTAACCAATTCATATAATTCCATTGGGCGAGTTTGTTGAATGGTGGTGAAGAACTTGTGGCTTATCGACGGGTAAAGAAAAAGAATCTCATCATTTTTATTCATGCTCATTTATTTCCAAGATAATTTTAAATTTTGTTTTTTTAAATATAGTTTCAAAATATTTGATTTGTGAAATGTGTGATGATGTAGACTTACAAATGTACAGGGCAACTGTAGTAATAGTACTTTAAACCATCCTTCCCTCAAGAGATTCCACCCCACCTATCCCTAAACACTATTGAGTTGTTATCACATCAACATTGTTGGTTAGTCAATGTTTTAAATTAATAATTAATTTCACACAAATTTATAAGTCAATGTTTTTAATTTGTAATGAATTTTCATGCAAGAAATAAAAAGGAAAAATTAATAATTAATCCTTATAGTTTTGACTTAGTTATAACTAAATTATTAAATTTTAACTCGTCATAACTCAATCTTTCTAATTTTAACTCATTATAACTCAATTTTTTTGACTTGGTACAACTCAATTCTTATAATTTTAATAATTTAAAATATTAGTCCTTATATTTTTGAGAATATAGGGTATTTTTTTTGGATTGGAATTGACTTTTAAATCACTTTCAATCGAAAAAAAAGCCAAACTTTTTACATCAATTTTTTGAAAAAGTGACATAAAAAAGTGAATTTTCTATGTCATTTTTTCCTAAAAAGTGATGTGATTTATTTAATCATAAATTAGTAAAAAAGTGATGTGGTTTATTATATCTATGTCTCTCATAAAAGTGACATGGATGAGTCAATTTTTTAAGTCTCTCTTATCTATGTTCCCTATAATATCGATGTGGAATGTCGCAAAAAAATGACATGAAAAGCTTTTTTTGTAATAGTAAACAAATGACATGTTAATATTTATACTATATATATATATATATTTCATGTATATATGTACTATACTGACATTCAAATTTATTTAAATTCGTAGATCGAGTGAGAGAGTTTAGAAGCAAGCTTAGTTTCACATTACAAACTTTTTATAGAAGACTGAACTAATAAAAAAGGAAACATTGTCGATGAACATATTCAAGAGTTTGTTGACAATGTGTAAGTACATTAGCTTACTTTTTTTTTTTAATAATCAATCAACTACCTTGACTTTCTTATTATATATTGCATAAGTCGAGACCGAGAAAAGTGCACACTGATGATGATGTTTTGGGCAAGGCATTGGGTAATTCCAAACACCCTAGTCAAGTTAGGGGTTTTGGCTTCAGTGTTATGAAAAAATAAATATTTGGGACACAGAAAAAGCCAAAGTCAATAGTTGCTTTAAATAAATAATTTTTTTTTCATATATGAATAGTTAGTATTTTAAATATATTTTAAATATAAACTAATCCATTTGAAATATTTATAATAGGTGCTTGTATGAAAAAATTTATTATCCATTTTGATTTACAAGCATTTTTTGTCTTCATTAATCCTCATGAGGTTAGTTCACATGCCTTAATCAAAAATGACAAAATTTTAAAACAAACAAAGGCATTGAGTGAAAATTTCAAAGCAAGGGCTAGGAAGAGAACATTATTCATAATACCATACTATCAAAGGTAATGTACTTCTCACTTATCTTAACAATTGTTTATTTTAATTTAATTATTAATTATAATTTTATAACACTTGTTAATACTATTAGGGACCATTGGATGTTGATCACCATTGAACCATTAGGCAACACTCTAAAGATATATTATCTCGATTCTCAGGGAGTCAACAAATTTTATTTGTTTATTTAAATTTCATACTAATGTATTTTTTATTATTTTATTAAGGTGATTGCGTTATATCACACTAACACAAAGCAATCAATTCCAAGATCTTTTATAAATTTTGATGTGGCCAACACTTGGAATATAATAAAAGTAATTAGAATTGTTTATTGATTTGAAATATAATGCATTAATACATATTCATTGATTCTTTAATTTGTAGTGTCCAAGACAAATGAAAAATATCTTGAATTGTGGCTTTTACATTATGAGGTTCACGAAAGACATCATTATAATGATCCTAAATTTTAAATTAAAAAAATGTCTCCTAATAGATATTTTATTTAAATAAATTTTATAACAAATAGAAAGAGATAGTTTATAAGAATTTATGTTGGTAAATTTTTTTCAAGGATCCAAGTTCAAATTTTTCTGAGCAAAATTTTGGTTTTAAAATTATAGAAAAATATAGTGTCCTTTCTTATAATTTTATTTAGCTTTTCTTATAGTTTTCTCGTGCTCCTCATGTTGATTTCCCAAAACTCCTTTTTGTTCAGTTTTTATTCTCCACACGAAACGCGAAACAGAGCATTTTCATTTTTGTTCTTCACTGCCATTATACACTCCTCTAAATCCTCCTTGTCGGTTCATTCTCCTCACTCTTACGAACTTTCTTAATTTGCTGTTGATCGGGTATTGTTTTCACTGCCGTTGCTTCGTCTGATGCCTTCTTCTCGTTCACGTTGCAAGCCATGTGAAGTGGGGTTGCTAAGTTTCTTTCCCTGTCATCGTGATGATCTGAGTCAAGAAAAGGTGAGAAATACTCTACTTGTTTCTTGCCATCGGTCTGTCATGCTCGCTATCACTTTCTCCCTCTTCTCTGTCCTCGTTCGTCCGCCACAGTAGAGAAAGGAAGTTGTTATCTTTGTTGTTCTTTCTGGCACGAGGCTGTTCGGTGTTGAGTTGAAACTCCTTTCCTTCTCCTTGTGTAGTCTGTGAGGTGAGTGATAGCTGCTGCATTTCTGTGACTGTGAGAGCGTGGAGTTGATGAAAATTCTTTAGCTTCTTGTCTGCTGCTGCTGCTCTGCTCCAGGTTGACAGTCGTGACCGTGCTCGTATTCATCAGGTTCATTCTCTTCCCTTCAACAGCTAGTGGTGCATGTTTGTGTATGAAAGTTGGTTCATTTTTTTTTTCCCTTTCGTTGGCCGACTTTTCTGCTCTTTTCTTGCTGGTGCTGTTAGGTTTTAGGAGGGAGATGTTTGAGTGTAGTTGTGGTCTCGTGGCTTAGCCAACGGAGAAGGCCCTCAGCATGTTTGTGGAAAAGTTTGAATGAGAATTTATATGTTGTTTAGATAATATTGTGTGGTATTTTACTAATGTTGACTCAAGGATTAATAAAGAAATTAAATGTTGAAAATTTCTGAACTTTGCTTGAATGTTTGTCTCATAGATTATTTGATGGTGAATATTTTCTTAAAGTTGAAAAATATGCTTAAAATATTTATTAGGAAACATAAGATTGTTAAATTTTTACAATAGAGTATAGAAAGATTATAAATATTACTTGAGGGAGTATATATTTTAAACACAAGTTGTAAAGTTGAATTACTCATTGAAGTTGGATAGCACCTAAAGGGAAACTATTAGACTATATAATAATTAAAGTTTTGTTAAGCTTGAAATAAGAGTTGTGTTAGTGATTATGGTTGAATATTACATAGTGTCATTAACTATTTGATAGAAGTTGTTGAAGGGCTTGGTGGGAATTTAAGTTGTTATGAGGAATTTAATTAATACTTGAGAAGTTGTATGTTAATTTTGCTTGCTTATATTATAAAGGGGAATCGTAGTTATGTAAAATGTGTTAGTTTGCATGATAGATTAACTTGTGACGTCATTGAAGTAAGCAAGAAATTGATGAAGTCTGACAATGAAATTTTTTAAAAAAACTCAAGTGAGTGAGTAGCATTCAAATATATTTTTAGTAAAATGATTATAAAAATTCCCTATTTAAATTTTATTATTATTCCTTTATAAATTGTCTTAATATCTTTTTCAATTCAATTTTAATAATAATTATTTTAATAATGATTATGTCTTGATTTTTACTAATAATTTATGTAATGGCAACTTAAGTATTTAATTTCATGTTTAATATGAAAATGAATTTAGGCACTAAGAATTAATAGTTGACCAGAATGATTAAAGATGGACCTACTTTGAAATTTCTTTCTTATTTTATGCATGCTGGATTTATTTGAGGGACTGAGATTAAGACACTAGTTGCTAATGGCAATTTCATTAGCCTTTAATCTGTCATAGTACACCAAGTTAGCATAGTACTTATAGGAGGTGCTAGGTCTGTGTGATGGCCAACACATGTGGAACAGAGGGATTTATTCGTAAGTATTATATTCATTCTTGTTTTCGTGGGCCCTTATACCTGTGCTTGTTTTGTGCCACACTTAATTGATTATTTACTCTTGTGGACTGTGTGTTCACGCTTGATTGGTTATATACCCTCGTGAACTGTGTGTCCATACTTATTATTCATTCTCATAAAGCCCTCTTAGATTTAAATTAAAATTTATTATTTTTATATTAGTTCTTTGACAGGATTTTATCAAATTGTACTAGTGCTTGAGACGATTACATTCTATGAGCTGTACAAATCGTGATAAATCTATATTGATTTATTAGTATTGTTTAATTTCAGAATTATATTATTGAAAAAGAATTGTTCTTTATTTTTAGTTCAAGTATACGCTGCAGTATTTGATGATATTGTTTTAAACTAAATCTATTAGTTCTATCTTGATAATTTTTATGTAAAATTTTAATTGTAACACTACTCACTGGTAATTTTTGATCTCAGATATTATAGCCAGTCATATGCCTCCAAGTGACCATTGAGGGCCCTTCTTACTTTTTGAAAAGAGGAAGCACATGGTTGTTATTCTTTTTGGTGAAACCTTGTACTGTATTTTGTAAATTATAAATTAGTACTCCACGTACACCATAGTTAAGTATTAGTCTTATTTTGTTGTTATGCAACTTGTTAGAATGGAGCTAGTTTCATTGTTGGTCTAGTTGGCAGGTTCTATTGTGTTGTGAAAATTTGAGAGGTTCGAGTTATAGAGGAGACTCTACTAAAATTTCTACAAAACATTTAAAACTTTATGATCTTTGTTATTATATATATAATTTACATATATCAATATTTTAGTTTAATTTTTGGTTGTTAAGACTTATGAAATATGAATTCTCTTCATATTTCACGCCAGTGATACCCTTAGTATCAGGGCATGACAATCATTTTCCATAATGAGAGCATAATTCTTGAGATAGTATGTCAACAATATTCAATTTTCAATGACAAAAAAAAGTAATGTATTAAAATTAATTTATGGTGGATCATTTATATGTTGCAGTACTATGACAATTCTTACATTAAAGAATTTAGGAATGTGAAAATAAATGAGGTAATTGAAAAATAATATCAATATATTTTTCAAGTGTGGACCTGGCACAAATAAGATCAATAGAAGAAGTAGCTAGGATGTTTATATTTTATAGCCAGTTTACTTTATTAAATTACATTTGTTTACTTGATATAGATTAGTATAAGAGATGTTCATTGATTAATTTTGTAATTGAATACAATAAATTTTATTAATATTTAAATCTATAATGGCTGTTTGCTGCTATTTTAATTTCTTTTTGTAGGAGGCTGGTATAAATAACAACTCCCATATGTAAAAAAAAAAATTACATAATAAATGATGGTTATCTAAATAATCATCATTTATCTAACAATAAATGACAGGTAAATCATTTCTGTCATTTATTATTTCCACTACACCCAAATCCAATTAAAAATTATATTTTAAATCACGGTTATATAACTGTTATTTATTGGAGAATTTTAAATGTCAATTACATAAATGACAGGTATGGACTAAAATAATTGTCATTTATTTCATTTTTTTAGTAGTGATATGCATGGGTTTTAGATTTTATTTTATTTTTTTATATGTTACATTCATCATGGATGATTTAATAGTGAGCTCTTTTCACTGTAATCTGGAGATGTCTAATTTATAGGATGTATTACAATATTAAGAAAATGAGTTAGCTAGAAAATTTAACTGAATTCAAGAGGACAAATGCTTGGCTATATGAGAAAATTTCGGGATATGTTTTTTTTTTTTTATTGATTGTTACCTGCCAAACCAATTCTCTTTCTGTGTTGTGATTGTGGCGGATAGTGAGTTTAATTGGATTTGTGTGTCTTGCTTAATATGAAGCTTGATAATCATCCGTAATTATTTACTCAATGATTCTAGTGTGTTTATTATTTTGTATGGTTTTGGGTCCAAGTTGCACCTCAATATGTGAGGTTTTGATCTTTTATCTGATAATTCATTAATGTTGGGCTACATATATTTCCACCCTTGATGCAATACATTGAAATTTGAAATTTGGCCCAAAAGCCCAACTTTAGTTAATATTGATTATATTATAAATGTAATTAGAGTTGGTTATTTGTTTTAAATTCTAAGGCAGGAAGTTGTTGAGGTTTTGGTCTCTTACAATCAGTTTTAAATAACGCTCATAAATGAAAATCTTCCTTTCCAAATAATGAGATGGAGAATATCTTTCATATCTTTTTCTTCAGTGATCTTCAACTCAATTTTGGCTTCTTCTATTATGGAAAAATAAAATGTGTTTGGATTTGTGATTTGATTCTACAGGCTTACCTTGTGACTGCTACAAGAGACATTGATCAATTCATGTAAGTGTTATGTGGTTGTCTTTGGTTTACTACAAATAATGTAAGGTCGAGGGTAGCATTAGGCATTGATGGGACTAATAAGAATAAAGGTGGTTAATTACTATTTATCAAACTTGAATCTTGAATGGGATATTGTATTTGTGTTCCCTTGTTCTAAACTTTTGAAGGTCTGGTTTTTTTTTCCCAATAAAACAATGTTCTCTTTTGCGTTGACATGATGAACAAGAATGGAATTGATGCAATTAAAGAATAAAAAAAATTGTTTACTACTACTAAGGTTGATGACGGTTCTTTGTCCCATTGTCATCTAGCCATAGCATGGCTTCAATAAATTAGGTCGTGAATCCTGTTACTATTTGTGGGTGCTTAGTCTCATTTGGAAATCGTGCCAAGTAGGATAATTGAATGATGGGCATGGGGTAGATGGTAGAAGGTAACCTATGATGTTGGTGCAAGGGCATAGTTTGCATTCTTACATTTCTTTATTTATTTAGATATTATTTTGATATTTTGATACTACGTTGTTCAGAAATTCATGCTTAGGACTTGTCCCTTCTTTACACAGATAGTATATTGTTTACTGGGTGCCACAATTTTTTTTTTAATATATTATGTTTTTGGTATTTGTGCAGCCAAGACTTGCAGTGTAGGGGGTCAGTTAGCACTTTATTGGTAAGTCCTGTACTTATTTACCTGGGTTATGTTTCTGTTTGAAATATATTTAATTTAATTGAAGTCAAAATCAATTACTCTAACCTAGACATGCAGCATCAAACGACATATGTATATTTGTATTGATTTTGAACTTGTTTGGTGCATGTGGGGAGTATAACTCTCGAGGGAAAAAAAATCTTTTATAGATAGTTGTGCTGTTGTTTTAGGCGGGAAAGGCCTGTATTTCATCGTAGGCTTAGTTAAAATATTTGGCGGAAACCTCCAACATTTTCATATGGGAATTTTCTTTGTTATGTCTTTATTACCTTCGGTTATCTAGGCTTAGAGGTATGTGAAATACATCCTATGTTACGGTCATCTATCTCCGGGAATTATTCCCAGACTAAAGATGTAATTAGGAATCAACACTTGAAATTTTCAAAATCACATAATTGTGTCAAATAAAGAAGCCACCTATTGTAAGTTTTGGATGGAAGGAATCATGTGTATATGCTACTTTCATGGACCATAATTTTGTGGGAAATTTATAACTCCTGTTATGAATATGTTAATTCTAATTGATCTATGAATTAGATCTTTTAACCTTTGTTTTGTTTGAGACATCACTTCGATAGTTCGATGCTTAATTTTTTTGCTTTGAGCCAAACAAAGATGGTATTTTGTTTGATTTGTTGAGTTCTGTGAAAGAATTTTGGGACCTAAGGCAAAATTATTTAAGAAGTCTAATATATTATCATTCATTTATTTTCATATTATCATTTATATTACATCAATATTTTTCCATTGCTTTGTATCATAAATATTTTGAGATGTTTCATTTGATGTACTATTATTATATTCAAAAATTTCTTTTATTAAATCACCTTGATTTAAATTTTTATCGTCTTCTCATTTTTTTATTTGAATTGAAACCATTAATATTTTTACAATCATCTATAAGTGATTCTTTTTTTTTTTTATCACTTGAACTTGTTCCCACATCTTTTTAATTAAATCAATTTTTTAAATTTTTTTCAATTTTTTAACACCAGATTCAAATTTCCTATTTAAACATTTTTGTCACTTCAAATCCCCCAAAAAAATTAAAAAAAAAATCACAATTTCAAATAAACAGTAAGAGAAGAACAAAACACCATGATATGGCTGGTACTTGAGATCATAACTAGTATTATCTGTTTTTAAGCAAAACTCCTATTTTCAAATAAAAATATATAATTAACATTAATATTTAACAGGAAAAATAATGACTGACCATATAGAATATGAGTAAGTATTTTTGGAGGCCTAAGGCAATTGCCTCATTGGCCTAACAATTCACATGGCCTTGGTTGAGTTATAAGGGATTAATGTTCTCACTGTCATAGGTTCATGGATTTTATTCGATGTTATTAAGTAGATTACATGGCTATGAATGAAGATTTATGACTGTATTATACTATGATGTTTTGAACTCATGATGACTTTGTTTTTCCATTGGAAAGGACTTTAATTTCTTACTTCTTATATATATATATATATATAGATGTATATATACATTGGTTTTATGCTTTAAAAGGCAATCATTGGCCATATTTTTATGATTGAAGTAATTAAATCCCAACTTACCACTCATTATTATTAAAATTTGCAGTTCCGGCAATGATTAAGGTCATGATATGGAGGCATGTCAGTTACACATAATAAAAATTCGGAAAACAAAATTTCTTAAAGGGAGAGAGTGCAATGATTTAAAATTTTAGTTGAATAAAATTTATAATTAAATAATTTAAATATAGTTTTATTAATTTTAGAATTGGTAGCTCTGTGGTAACTATTGGTAGTTTCTATCCAGATGTCCCTGGTTCAAATCCTCCTCTCTCATGAAGAGAAAAAAATTATTTTTCTAAAGTTAGGAAATTACTGTTATACCCTTATTTTTATAAAAAGAAAAACAGAGAGTAAGGAAGGGGTAAGATATAACACGCACAGGTCAGATTTTTTTCCCTATTTTCATTTTCTCCACACCAGTGAAGCATAATCGAAAGGGAGGGAGGGAGTACTTGGAACCCTACACCCTCTGCCCACCATGCCTCCTCCGTTTGTCTGTAGGTCTTCGCCAAGCTTCGTCTGTCGCTGCTCTGGTCATCGGTCTCATCGTGATTCCTACTCTTCCCTTGTTTTTCTGCGGTGAATTCTTGCCTCTTCTTCGTTTCTCTTTGCGCCGTAGTGATGCCCATATCTCTTCATCCTTGTTCTGCATTGTTGCCGTTCCGGTGTGTGTGTGGGAGCTTCGGTCACCTCCCTTGTCCCTCATATAATTCATTGGTGACTCCCCCTCACGGATTCTATGTGCGTGTACTAAATGGGTTGTTTTGAAAAATAAAAGTATTGATTCTCTTTTTATTCTTGCTTGGTGCGTGAATGAGGGGAATTGGGATCTAAGCTGAAAATCAAATTTTAAGGGCATGGTTTTGGATATGTAATTTTGGATATGTAAGTTCATTATCATCGTTGGTTGATGCTCGAGGAGGAAGAAGTGGGCTTGGATTGATTGAGTTGTTTCTTGATGGGTATGGGTTTGAAAAGTATTATAAATCTAAATATTGATGCTGGAAAATTGGATAAGGAATTGGAAGCTTAAAAAAAAAAAAGAGAGAGAGGGATTTATTGAATGGTTTGGGAATAATGCACATAAGATACTTGATAAATGTTTGATAGGAGAATTTTGGTCTTTGATGGCAAATAAAGGTGATAAATGTATTTTGTTGGTTAAATTATTATTGGAGACAATTATTCTCAACAATGAAAGTTGGGAATGGAATTAGAGAATTTAGAAGAAGGGATTTGGGTTGTTAATTTCAGAATCAAGTTGGATTGTTTTTATATTAGCCGTGGATTGCATATAAAATAGTTGATGAAAAGTTTGAGAAATAAAGTAAAAGAAATTGGATAAATATAAGTGGTAATGTTGAATAGATCATAATATAAGTTTTTATTTTCTACTTTGAGATTTGAAAACTGTAGATATTGTTAATATATATATATATATTTATGTATATATGTATTGGAGGTTTATTAATTAAATTCACCATGACATGTTATATGTGAAAGATTAAGGTTGGTATTTTCTTTTATGCTTAATGGATTATTATTTGGTATATATGTTATTGATTTGATTCAATGTTACATTTTACATGTGAAAAATTGATGTTAAGTAATTTTTTTTTTTTTTTGAATTTGTCGTGGACTTGGGATGGGTATGTGCCTTTTGCGTTGTTGAATATTAGCTCTAAGTAATTTAAAGAGTTTGGGTTGATACACAGATAAAATGTGAACATGAATTCATTAATGATTAGTAATTTGAGTGTTGTACAAAAAGAAACATTTTGTTTTATAGAGTGTATGTAAGGGGGAAAATGACAATAGTATTACATTAGGCATTAGAAAATTAAAGAGCAGCTCATATTAGGAAAGCAACTAACTAGGAGTAAGTTATGCATTTGGGAATGCATCAAATAAGTGAATAATATCCCAATTAATTTACTAATAAAATTTCTTTTTACTAAATATTATCTTTCGTTAATAGTTGACAAGTACTATTTCAAGTGATTTCGAATGTTAAATATTTTATTAAATAAATTATTGTGCTCACGTTTATATGGTGAAAATAGATAAACTTTTGTATGCGATGTATAATTCCTTAAAAAATATCTTTTAAGTTGACAGACATGTTTATGCAAGTTCTAAAATATTTCTACTCGATAAAGGCAACTTGGTGAGGCAAAGCTGTCCCGTGTCTCTATTCTGCGTGCATGAAAGACCTTTTACTTGACAAACGGCCTCGCTTCATGGACCTATGTAGCTTGCAATTCATCCTTACATGACAGGTCTTTGACATAGATTTACATGTTTTTCATGGAAATGGTTAGATCATATTAATTAATGCTTTACAACCTATATATATAGGTGCACGAATGGAGCTTACAAGTATCTTTTCCTAACATAGTAAATCTTTTAGGCATGCATATGCTCAAAGTACGTAATATATAAGTCAAATAGACGTCTTTTGAATCTCCTTTTTCATTGACCGTGTTGCTTTTATGTAATGACTGACAAGAGCTTTCCTCAATCTTGATAACCTCTGTTTAGTGAAGCACGCCTGCTCATGTTTGTGCCCTATCATTTGCGTTGTCTATAAAGTGTATAATTGTGCAACTGGCGTCTGTATGCATATTTTATTTGGGGAGTTTTTATTTCCAGGCCCGTCACTTCTTTGATGTTTAATGATATCGGATCGGCTATTTTTCATTCCAGAGATTTTGTAAAAAAGATATCCTTATTAAATGCTTACCTTAAAAAGGAAAATTCCATCGTCTGCTATTTTGTAAACATGTTGCAGTCTGTCTTGTCTTATCCTTTGTTATATACTATACTCAAATATCCTATTTTATTTTGTGTCGTAGATGTCGTCCATGATGAGAATTTCTTTTCTGTCTTGAAGTTGCGAATGCGCATTGACTTGGACATGCTTCAACTACTTTATAGTCTTTTTCACGCTGTACCTTTCTTCTTTCCGTTATATATATATATATAGATATATATTATAGCAGTTTACAAGATACAGTAAATAATATATTTCCTTAATAAAAAATAATATATATTATATATATATTTATATAATTTCACATTCTAAGATTGTATGGAGAATGCTTTGCATGCTTCATTAAATGAGTCACTTTCCTGGCTGGTGTTATTTGCTTAGCAATACAGCCTATGAAGCCAAGATTTTGAAATCAGACTTTTTGAACATACAATATCTACATTGTGTTTTATACTGAAAATGAAGCGAAGATTCCAAGATTGATTGTTAATTAATTCGTATTATTTAGATATTAATTTCATATGTATTGTTATATTAAGTTCATACATACTCTCTTCGTCCCAAAAATATAAGGTACTTAAAAGAGTTTTTCCGTTCTAAAATATAAGATACTTTGAATAGAC